>NW_021962947.1:305828-483017 GCF_901765095.1 Microcaecilia unicolor | reverse complement strand
CCCAGATCATGCAATAAGGAAAAATAAACATACAAACAAACCACCCCCATCTCCAACAAAGTGGAAAATATAGATCCAAGAAGCCTTTACTGTCATAAAAAGGAAATCTCAGATACCCCCAGACCCCATCCAAATCTCATCCACCCCCTCCCACAGCACCCAAGGTCCCAATTGGTTTAACAAAAGACTATGTTCTAGAGGGGACAGAACTTTAATATAAGGGTCCCAGGGGAGAAAGAAGCAGTGAATGTTAGGGCAGTTCATAGCATCCCTAGCCTCCAAGAGTGCCAACTGATGTAAATGATTTCTGCAACTCGGTAACGGAGTTCAAACATGCGTGGGATATGCATAGAGGAATCCTGTGCGAAGGAATGGATCCTCAGAAGCTTAGCTGAAATTGGGTGGCGGAGCAGTTGGGGGGAAGAGGGGGTGGTGGTTGGGAGACGAGGATAGGGGAGGGCAGACTTATACGGTCTGTAACAGAGCCGGTGATGGGAGGGGGACTGGTGGTTGGGAGGCGGGAAATACTGCTGGGCAGACTTATATGGTCTGTGCCCTGAAAGGACAGGTACAAATCAAGGTAAGTATAACATATGAGTTTGTTGGCAGACTGGATGGACCATGCAGGTCTTTTTCTGCCGTCATCTACTATGTTACTATGTTAACTCCAAAAGGAAGGAGGATCTGGTGAAACCCAGACCTGCCTAAAATTTAAGCCCAACAAGCCTCACTTTCCAGAAAAGGAGTAAGCTCCCTCTCTCTACTAGCACCCCAGAGCCCAACAGTCCCAAAAGCCACACAGATGGCCGCTGCGGGGCCGGCATAGACAGAGTGAATACAGCACTGCACCATTGCAGCCCAGAGAATGGAATAGGAACCCTCCCCAGCTTTCCATTTCATGCGAAAGCCGAAGGCACCACTTCCGCATGGAACAGTTGCAGTTGGGAGAGAGAACGCATGCAAGATTCTATGATGGCTTTCCTGCAAAAGTAGTAGCAACCACTTGGGGAGCACTATGCAATGCAGAAAGAACATCTCAATCTTGCAGTAAAATACCCAGGTCTTGCTCCCATCTGCCCTGAACCACACCCAGGTCCTTAACTGCTAGGTTACCCCCTAGCACCTTGACCAGCGACCTCCACACTTCCCATAACAGTCTAAGAGGCATACTCCGACTCCAAGATTTAGGCAACAGGGAAGAAGCACCTGCCGTAAAGAGTTAAGAAGATTATGGTGGAAAAAAGGCAGTCTTGTAGGAATATGGAATGTAATCCTGACCTCCATACAGCCAATCATACAGGTGATGGATCAGACCAGCTTGATTATAGTGCTGCAAATCAGGAAGCCCAAGCTCCCCCCCCGCCCTCCAATTACCCAAAACCACTGAAAACGGAACTTAGCCTTTTTACCAGCCCACAGAATTGGGAAACCAAACGGGAAAGACACTCACAAGCACCCACAGAGGAAGTGTCTGCAGAACATAAAGCCATTTTGGGAAACACGTTCATGCGAAACAGATTGGTCCACCTTATCAGATAGAGGACAGGTACTGCCCCCCCCCCCCCCCCCACTGGTCTCACTTTAGGAATATCATGGCATTGAATGTGTGTATCTATATATCTTGTTTTAAAATTTGTTTTATGTAAGGTGCTCTAGGGTCTTAAGTGATCATGGCAGGGTATCGAGAGCACGCCAAATGGACCTGCATCCATAATTACCTAAGTTTGGATCAGACTGAGTCCCCTCCAGTGGAACATTGTAAGTTCTAAATTGATCACTGAAAGAACATATTGGCGAGAGACAAACAACATAGACTCATTCTGTGGGTAGCCTATAAGGTGCTTCTGAGTTAGTTTTTCACGGATTACGCAGGACCATATACTAACAGGCAACGTTAAACTCTCTCATCGCCTAGCAAAAGGCCTTAGGTACAAATTAAAAATCAGGGGAGATAAGAGTGAAACTGCCCATAGCATATTTTTTGATTCAGAGCAAATCAAGTCCCATCTCTGAAACCAACTGCCTCCAGGCCATGAGGTTACTAGGCAGGACTCTCAAAATAACAAAGATTAGGTTCTACCCTAGTGCAGTTCCCAGATACTTCTGGGTTAATCAGATTGTCCCAAATATACAAAAATGAAGGACCAAAAGCAGTTTGTGAAGGAACTTGCATGCTCTTGACACTTAGAACATGTGGATGTTGGCAGAACCCTTCTAACAAGGCTGACATAAGACCTATGAATGATTTTGCATTACATCTCACTGAGCCATTTGTTTCTTTTGTGGTTAACTCAGAAATAGTAGTTCTGGCCATCGTTAGAAGTATAGGACTGTCCAGGAACATTCTAGACAGCTTTAATGAGATTTGCATTTGGAAACGGAAGGACTGTGTTCCAGTGGACTGAGCAGGCAAATTCTGGAATGACTGAGAAAAATGTAGTTTGAAACCCAGATAAAACCAGCCAAGAATTGAAGTGGAAGTGATTGTTGAAGTTATTTGATAGAGTAGGCTCGCGGTGCTTCTCTTGGTGAGCTTGCTCCCTCAAGCTCTCTTTATAGATGAATAAAGTTGCTTGAACAGAAAATAATATCCTGAAGAGATGAAAAGAAACTTGGCCCTTCCATTCCCAGAACAGTATATCAGGGTCAACACCCAGATTGGTTCTAATTCAGTTGGAAAGTTGATGGGTGCCACTTCCTCCCATCCTTAAGCCTTCTTTTCCTGACAGACTTTATCTTGTGAACAGGATCAGAAATAGTTACGGTAGAAAAGCCAGAAATGTTCCCTTTCCCTCCCTTCTAGTCCTAGTGGCTAGTCTTGCATTTCAACAAGAGCTTGTAGGAACACAAATTGTCTTCTGCTGTTGATTTATTGCAGACTGGGAGCTGGTTTGTTTTTATGAAATGTAAAACGCGAGCTGTTCCTTGTTTTAATCCTGTGCATTAATGAGATGTTGGAAGAGCGAAATTAATTCTATCCTTGTATGTCATGCATGAATTGGTGGTAGAGCTTTCTGGGCAGCAAACGTCTGTGTGATTCTCAGCCGTGCTCGGAAGCTATAAGTTTGGTTTCTCATTTTCATTCCATTTATTGCTGCATTTGCTTTTATAGTCTGTCATTTACCCAAACATTGAAATAGTTGAAAACTGCAATAGACAGTCGCAAACCAATCAAATTATTTGTTTAGAGCCTAATCTGCTTAATAAGTTGAAATGGATAATAGCAACGAATGAATTTCTATAGTGATTTCCATGGAAATTGGGTAAGAGGACACTTGACATTCCCGAAGGGACTGGTTTGGTTTTGTTGAGCACATGTACTTGGACTGCGTGAAGGAAAAGGAGCCCTACTGCCAGTGGATAAACTGAGACTCAGGGAGAAGTGACTTGTTGATCATATGATTTCTCCTGGATAACCAGATGGAGAATGATCACGCACTTAAAATCTGAAAGGCAGAATGGAGGGAATACAGAACTTAGCATTAGTTTGTACAGTATATAGAGTGTAAAGGGTACAACCAAAGCACTTTCTAAGTTTCTGCCTGTGACAGCGGAGGAGGGTCAGAAGGAGTTACTGTGGGAATCAAACCCTGTTCCCCAGGTTCTCAGCCTGCTGCACTAACCATTAGTCTACTCCTCCACTTTACTATGTATCAAAGTTTGAACGTTGAAAAAATGTGGATAATAAATCTAAATCCTGTTCAGCCTAATGGTTAGAGCAGCAGACTGAGAGCCAAGGAAGCCCAGTTCAAAAACCCTAAGTCCTGCCACTGTGGCTCCTTGTTACTTTGGGCAGTCACTTTACCCTCCAGGTGCCTCTGGTACAAACCTAGGGCTGATTCCCATGGGGAAAATGGAACTGAATGGGCTTCCTCTCATTTGCCATGCAGGAATCGCTAGCATGGCTTTGTAAAAGAAACCCTTAGCCTGTGAACCCCCTCCAGGGACAGGAAAACATCTTCTGAAAAATGGTGTGAGCCAAATCCCAAAATGCCTTCCCCCTCTTTTTGGTTTTATATTTAAATGATATTAAGTTTCTGCTCCTCAAGTAGATCCAGTGCTTAGATCTCTGCTATATTTCTTATTAGTATTTGCTGACGTAGCTAGAATAACATGAGATTTATAAATATTTTACTGCTATGAGCTATCATTTTCTTTATTTAGAATGAAATATGGACATATTGGAGTGAGTTATGTAACTGTGCACGTTAGTAAAACTACACATATTCCTTCACCGTAAATTATTCCAGGAGAGCCACCCGTTTACAGTTCTCTGCTAAAATCAAGAGAAGCCCCTTTCCCACTCCACCCTCAGGAACTTTACATATATAAAACCCCATTTTGCATACTGGTGCCCTTACGGAACGCTAGCATAACATAACGAGCTGACAGAGGTGCAGGGGCCACCCAGTATTCTCTACGAAGCCCTTCCAAAACAACTGAATATTTGGATACCACTCCATTCACGTCCACACATACACACGTGATTACATGAGCCGTGCTTTGTGTGCTTTCCCCACTTAGGGGACTGTCTGTCTGGGGTCAAAATAAATCTCTGAAAAATTAGCAGAAGAGGACCAAATTTGGCATGTTGTGGGGGACAAGAATCAAGGAAAGACACATTGAGTTAAAATGGCCTAGATCAGATTGGAGTTTCAGAAAAAGTCCTCCAAATTGGCCTAATTTATTTCTATGGGAGAGGCTTTCCCAATGCCTGCTGAAGCCTAGCCCCCTCCTTACAGAATACTTCTTTGAAACTGCATTCTCCCCCCCCCCCCCCTCAGTCCTAGTTACAGACACAGATACACCTACATGCACATACAAACACATTTGATAAATAGGCATATGCAGATGTGCACACACACACACACACCACACACATAGACACACACTTGTTTAAAAGGGTTGGAAATAATTTCATGCGATATGTCGTGTGCTTGTTCTCTGCTTTCCTCCCAGCTGCTCCACATCTGTACTGCTGAGATGTCTCTTAGTGAAGATGTGTATTTCATTTTCTGTGTTGTAAATCAGTTGTGAACCTAGTGACTGAACCAGGTAACGAAGTAACTTTTTAAATGGTTTCTATGTACTGTGGCACTTATAGGCCCATTCTACATAAAACTTCAAGATTAGAATTGAAACACCCAGGTCAGGATGCCTCTGAGTGGTACAGAACCTGATGGGGAAGATTTTAATCTAGACTTGTATTTCCTTTGCTAGTTGGGAAATACCTGTCCAAGCCACAGCACCTCTGCGTCCTGCTAATTTCCACCTGTAAATAGTGCCTTGCTGAAATATACACATATATTCAGTTTACACATGTGGAAAAGCTTTTAAAATAGAGGCCCCTAGTGTCTGAACTGTGTAGTTCACTTCTGGACATTCAGAACCACTTAACTGGTAGCTCAGAGGTGGAATACAGAGAATATAATCCCAAACCATACTAAGATAGAAAGTTAACCATTCTACAAACTCCCTTAAGATTTATCATCATTCATTAACAGCATTAACTAATCAGTCCTCACTTCCAGTTGATTAATGCCTCTCTAATCAGATAAATTATACAGAAATGCTGTTTTAAAACAACAGCTTTCAGACAGGCATGTTTCAAAGCTTTGTGATACCGACCACAGTAAGCCTGTTTTACCAATTCCAAGGACAAAGAATTCCACAATTTTGGCCCATTTCCACTACAAAGCTTTTCTTATACTTTTGCAATGAGAATTGATAATTGATGCGATGTTACTGTCACAGTCCCAGGCTTTAAACAAACAGTCACGAACTGTGGAACAACGTGAGCCCTTCGCCTACTGTCGTCGAGCGGCAGCAGGAGGCAAAAACCCTCCAAGCAGGCCTGGACAGGATCAGGATGCAGTTGGCTTGGCTGGAATCGGATTCAGGAACGGACTTGGCTTGGCTGGAACCAAATGCTAGAACGGACTTGGCTTGACTGGAACAGGATTCAGGATACTGGAACAAGCTTGACAGAAATGGGATTCAGGATACTCAAGCAGGATCAGGATTTTCAAACAAGCTTGGCAGGAACAGGTTTCAGGATGCTCAAGCAGGATTCGGATTTTCAGACAAGCTTGGCAGGAACAGGATTCAGGATACTGAAGCAGGATTCAGGATTTTCAAACAAGCTTGGCAGGACAGAAGCTGAAAGCAAACAGGGCAGAGACAAGCAGGAAGGGGACTGGAGCTGAAGACAAACAGGGCAGACAACAAGCAGGATACAAAGCTGACCCACACACAGACAAACAACAGAACTAAGGCTGAAGCTAAGGTAGAGGGGACTAGAACAAGCAAGGCAGATGCAGGACACAACGCTGACCCACACAGACAAACAACAGAACTATGGCTGAAGGCTGAACCCAGCACACAACAGACCGAAAGAACAGAAGCAGAAGTGCACATAGGCACCCTAAACAAGGAATCGAGACAGAAGTGCCCACAGGCACACAGGCTATGAACAAGCACAAGAATCAAGGCAGAAGTGCCCACAGGCACACAGATAATAAACAAGGCAGAAGTGCTTCACTGCACACGGACTAACCTGGAGACCTTGGCATTGCAATGGCACTGAATGAAAGTGCACCACTTATAAACAGGACAGAGGCAGGAAATACACACTGAACACCAAAGTGAGGCTTGAACCACACAGGAAAGAAAGTAGCCAGCACAGCAGCTGACCATCGGGACAAAAGGTGAGTCAGAGAGGGATCACAACCCAGTCGTGACAGTTACTTTTAGGTTAAGCTATTCCATTTTTAACCATTCCAATGTATGTAAACATCTGCGTAGCCAGGTTATGTACATAAGTGGCCAGAATACTGGTTTACTAAGGACATGACTCCTGAGTGTGCTTGGAGCAGAGTATGGGTAGACTGTTTCAAACAGGCACAACGTCTGTGCCTTTAAGTACGATTCTTCAGACTACGTGCTGGTATTTTATAATGAACTTTAAGAAAATGGGCACTTTCCGACCTATTAAACTAGGTAGATTGAAAACAAATAAAAAAAACTTACCCTCGTAGCCCCTCATTCTATAACAAGTCGCCTAATCTTAGGTGCCAGTTGCGTGTGTCATAGACCCTTTACACGGATAAGTGCCAGGTGCATTGCCCACTGGTGTTCTGTAACTTCAGTACGCAAAAAACACAAAGGGACGGAGCATGGACCACAATGTCCATGTCTCCCACTTACCTGCATAACTTACAGAATACTATAAGTCACGTAAGTGCCGCATTTAGGTGTGTGACTGACTTACCCACGTATTCTATAACAGAATACAACATGTGACGGTGCCTAAATATAAAATTACTCCCATATTGTAGATAAGTAGGTCCTATATGTTTTCCAAGTGCCCCTCTTTTCTGCATCTACACAGAAAACTTTGCAATCGTTTAAACATTTAGTCTGACCTTTGAAAATACATTAGGATATAATGGGTTCTTTGCTTTGTTAATTCATAATTTGTGTTCAAAGTGGCCTCCTTCAACCTTCACAAAGTCTTCAACGCCACTGAGCTGTTGGCTCAATGAATTCTGGGGTTCGTTAAGAGCTCAATGCACTGGAGCTCCATCGTGTTGAGAAATAAAGTACTCAGAAATGTTCCTAGAGAAACGATAATCCTGTCAGTTTGATTTTCAGCTGAGTTTATGAAAATAGATAATCCAAGTCAAGAAATTATCATTTTGTACCAACAGCACCACAAAGATTTTACACTTTAAGTTGAGAAAATCAGTTTTAAATGGATCTGCCTTGTACAGTTGGAGTAAAAAGCTTCTCCTGGTGTTCCCAGTGCTTTTCAGTGTTAATCCTTGGTGTTTGTTTAATTTGCTACTGGTTTCTGGCAAATACAGTTACTTGATATTGCAAGAATAATAAATGTCCTTCTTGGGTTGTCTGGGTTTGCAGTGAGTGCTGTTTCTTTAGGCAGGCCCGTGGCTGAATTGTGCTGCGTCTGCAGTTTTGTGGAGTACTTGCAGATTAAAGGACTCCTGTATTTCCTGGTGCTAATAAACACACAAAGAAAGAGATACCCGTAGGCCATCTTTGTCAAGAGTAAGGTGAGCTCGTGAAGGACGGAACTAGGAAACAAGAGTTTATATTGATTTCTGCAGGTGTTGACTGGAAGGTGTTCTAAATAGATTTATAAGAAAAGGATTAACTACGCACAATTGATAATAACAGATATAAACGTATGGGGAGGGGGCTCAAAGCTATTGGATTTCCAAGGCAGAAGTACGAGTCCTTCAGGTGAACTAAAACACAGTTTGCTTTCATAAAAGGGATTGTGATGGAGGCTGCTCAGGACTCCCATGTGTACTTTTAACTCTCCACTTTCCAGCCCCTTCCTCTGATAGCCACAGGCGTCCTTCATGTTCTTCTGTTGGCATTTAGCCCGCAGTAATATTTTCTATTCCTACAATCTTCATTTCAACCTTTTTAAATGAACAGTTTAGTCCCAGCGTTGCCAGTTCACATTATGTAAAAATATGTAAGAAAATATTACTTGGGTTTTCCCATAAAGGTTCAGAAGCAACGGAGGTCTTGGGCTGGTGGAAATCCTGAGTGAAATTAAACTAGATTATAGATGTTTTTCTTGGCTCCCTTCATATTTTATTATCCCATGTCATGAGACCTTTTCTCAGTTTGTTGATTATTTTTCTTACATTTTTAAACCCTGAAGAAAAAGTTCATGTCTATAACAGTTCTCATATTGCATTATGCTTTTGATTGTTAAGACCAGTTGACCTTTACTTGTTGCTAGCTGCCAACTGGGTCAGTAGGCTCTCATGCCTGCCTCAAAAGTAGAGTTTCTGTTTCTATAGTGCTGGTTTTCCAAATGACCAACTGCAGAGTTTCACACATGGTGTCTCTTTTTCAGCAGAGCACTCTTTAGAGCACCCCGTGTGACCTGCTGCCTGAGATCGAGTTTTAATCTATTTTAACTCTTATCATTTACACACTGTTATGTTAAAACACCAATAGAGTTCACAATGGTTAGTGATTTTATATTGATTAGTTGTTTGCATATTTGGTATATCCTTTCTGTTATGCTCTGCTTCTTTTTTTAGTGCTTTGTTGTTTTTAATTTGTTATACTTTTTATTATTTGCAACTGCATTTTTATTGCATGTTTTATAGTTTTCTGCATGTCTCCTTGCATGCATTTCGATATATTTATAATTTTTTTTTTTTTTAAACCTTTTTTAATTTTCATTCTGTCTGTATGTAGTGTGTTGTAAAACCCCTGATGCAACCTATTTGGCAAAACGTGGTCACATCGGGTCTGTTCTAATAACGATTTTCCTAGACTCCTGGTCTGCTCTGGTTTCTGTTCCTTGTTTTTTTTTTTTGCTGAGGACTTGAAGATCCTCTCTTGGTGTTGTGTTATTTGGATTATTGTAATACATTATATTGTGGTCTAACCCAAACATCGTTGCAGTCTCTTCAGATGTCCCAGAATGAAGCTGCTCACGTGATAGGGGGGTTCCTAGATCAAGTCACATTCTTACAAGAATTTAACTGTCTGCTCTTTGCTCTGTGTGTTCAGTTTAAAAATACTGGTTTTGGTTTTTAAAGCCATGAATAATGATGCACCACTAAGTACTGCATCATGTATGGAACACAGGCATTGAGATCTTGGGGTAAATGTTTGCGTGATGTTCACATCTTTTCACTAAGTTCATTTAAAAGACGACAGGTCATGTACGTTTTTCCTTACAAGTTCCACTCTCTGGAATCTTTGTTCTCTTTTAGGAAACGGTTAAAAGCTTATATGTTTTAGCATGCTTTTGATGATACCCTGTTTCCCCAAAAGTAAGACATCCCCTGAAAATAAGACCTAGTAGAGGTTTTCCTGAATTGGTAGATATAAGGCCTCCCCCGAAAGTAAGACCTAGCAAATTTTGTTTGAAAGCAGGGCTGCCGAGAGCCGGACAAGGCTGCCCCCGGGCCCCCCCCCCCACCGAGGCCACCGGTCCCCCTCCACCCACCCTCCGTCGCTCCCGGAACTAACCTTAAATGCTCCTTTCACCTTCGCAGCAAGCAGCAGCAGGGCAGATCTTCTCCTTCCTTCCGTGCCCCGCCCTTGCGGACGTACGTTCAGGCGAGGGCGGGGACACGAAGGAAGGAGTGGCCTGCCCTGCTGCTGCTTGCTGCGAAGGTGAAAGGAAGGCATTAAGGTTAGTTCCAGGAGCGACGGAGGGCGGGGGGCCAACCCCCGACTCCAATCCCGATTGTTTCCCGAAAAATAAGACAGCCCATGAAAAATAAGACCTAGCGCATTTTTGGGGGCAAAAATTAATATTAAGACAGTGTCTTTATTTCGGGGAAACATGGTAGTATTAGTTTCTTTTTATTTTAATTAGTCTTTTTGACTATTGTGGTTGAAATGTAATAATTTGATTTTATGTATATTTGATTGTAACCCACTTAAGAGATTTGAAAAAGTTTTTGCTCCCCCTCCCGATTTCTGCCTAATGTCACACTGAATGGTTTCTGATCTATAAGCAAAATGTAATATTAGACAAAAGAAACCGGAACAAACACTTAAAGTTTTTACATTATTAAATCATTTATTATAGCATGTGGTATATTGATACATTTTATAAGAAGCATGCAGAATGTGTTTTGGTAAAAAACTGATACAGTCCATGACTAGGCAGATGTCATGTTGCTGTTTCTGTGTTTCTATCTGGATGTCCAATTAGCCGGACCCATTATCTGCCCAACAGTACAGTACCTTCCCAGCCAATCCTTGCCGTCTGCAGCAGTCTGCTGCAGTAAATGATGTGAATGGGAGCTGGGACGCAGCACAGAAAGCCCGGCCCTTTCCTTTTCCTCCCAACTCATACGCAGCAGAAAAAAGCTTGCGGGGACACAGCAGAGGAAAAACCTTGCTCTTTAAGCTTGTGGGAGAGAAAAAAAGCCTTGCACTTTTAGCTTGCTTGGACACGGCAGAGAATTAGCCTTGCACTTTCAGCTTTCAGGGACGCTGCAGAGAAAAACCTTGCTCTTTAAGCTTGCAGGGACGTGGCAGAGAAAAAAGCCTTACTCTTTAAGCTTGCAGGGACGTGGCAGAGGAAAAACCTTGGTCTTTAAGCTTGCAGGGACGTGGCAGAGGAAAAACCTTGTTCTTTAAGCTTGCGAGGACATGGCAGAGGAAAAAGCCTTGCGCTTTCAGCTTTCAGGGATGCTGCAGAGAAAAACCTTGTTCTTTAAGCTTGCGAGGACATGGCAGAGGAAAAAAGCCTTGCGCTTTCAGCTTGTGGGGACGCTGCAGAGAAAAACCTTGCTCTTAAGCTTGCAGGGACGTGGCAGAGAAAAAAACCTTACTCTTTAAGCTTGCAGGGACGTGGCAGAGGAAATACCTTGCTCTTTAAGCTTGCAGGGACGTGGCAGAGGAAAAACCTGGTCTTTACGCTTGCAGGGACATGGCAGAGGAAAAACCTTGTTCTTTAAGCTTGCGAGGACATGGCAGAGGAAAAAGCCTTGCGCTTTCAGCTTGTGGGGACGCTGCAGAGGAAAAACCTTGCTCTTTAAGCTTGCAGGGACGTGGCAGAGGAAAAAGCTTGCTTGGTCGTAACAGAGAAAATTGCCTTGCACTTAAAAATGGCAACAAAGCAAAATAAAAGCCCGTTTTATCATTAAAAGACCAAATTGATATCGTGGAGAAATTAAGAAAGGGAGTGTCAGGGGAAAATGCTATTGTAAACTACATCTCAGTTTTTTAAAAAGAGGAAGGGAGTTGTTCCAGAAAAACCATGAAAAGATCGCCTATTGAAAAGGTAGATAAAGCTCTCTATCTTTGGTTCCTGCAAAAAAGATCCTTGGGCCACCCGATTTCTGGGCTTCTATTTGCCAAAAAGACAATGTTTTTCAATAAGTAGCAAATACAGTACTATACTGTAGTTTATAATTTTTTTTCTTCCAGTTTATTGTTGAAAATAAAACTAATGTTCAACATGCTACGTTGTGATTTTGTTTTCTTGATAAAAATTAGGTATGTCTAGTTATCCAGATATATGATTATCTGGACCACTCCCTGTAGAGGATTGTCTGGATTATCGGCGTTGTACTGTAGTTATAAGCACAGCATCTGCTACACATATGCATAAAATTGGCTCTTATATGCAAGGGCGTGAAATACAAGACGCTACACGCGTCAACCTTTTCTCACATGAGCACACAGCTTTGGAATACACTGCTGCGCAACTTAAGAACGATTTACGAACAAGCTTCCTTCCGCAAATTATTGAAGACCCATCTGTTGGAAACAATTTACGGAAAGAGCCAAAACACATAGAGTCCACACTCACTGTTCATCAATGCATCATACATCCACTTCTGACCCTCATCCCCCGTAATTCCACATCACTCATACACTTACTCACAGAAATATGTACACCATATGTCTTTGTGTCTTAATACTGCCCTTTAAGCTTCCCATTGTCTCCTTCCAATGTTTCTATGTTGATGACCCATTGTGAAATACCTAACGATACTTCGAAGGTCTCTCATAACTTGTACAATGTAACCTATAACCAAGTTGTAACAAATGTATTTCCATTATTCATATCTTATTGTAAGCCACACTGAGCCCGCAAAGAGGTGGGAAAATGTGGGATACAAATGCAATAAATAAATAAATTTATTGTCTTTGTTCTAAGTACGATTATGCAGACTAACGTTGTATATTTGTAGATCGTTCTTCTGCACTAATACACCATTGCTTTTCCTTCCAGGAAACTTTGAAGTAGGGGTTCACATAGCAGACGTGAGCTATTTCCTCCAGGAAGGAACAGAGCTGGACAAAGTGGCCAGTCAACGAGCCACTAGTGTCTACCTTGTACAGAAGGTAAGAGGCCGTTTCTGCCTTTTCCTAGCATTGCAGCTGAGCTTGTTTTCTGAAGGGGATGACACCGTGCTGTGTGAGGTTCTGTATTCTAGGAGCAGTTCATCCAAATAGAAGGATTCTTTATTCTGAGTGGAGTGGTGTGGTAGCCGTGTTAGTCCACTTTTAAAGGTAATCAATGGAAATCAAACAAAATAAAACATGGACTTGGGAAAAATCCACAATTCCAGGAATAACATGTATAGAATGTTTGTACGTTTGGGAAGCTCGCCAGGTGCCCTTGGCCTGGATTGGCCGCTGTCGTGGACGGGATGCTGGGCTCGATGGACCCTTGGTCTTTTCCCAATGTGGCATTACTTATGTACTTATGGAAAAGAAAGTAAGATGATACCTTTTTTATTGGACATAACTTAATACATTTCTTCATTAGCTTTCGAAGGTTGCCCTTCGTCAGATCGGAAAATAAGCAAATGTGGTAGATGACAGTATATATAAGTAAACTATAGGTGTTATTAGGGACTGGTTCCTCATAATTCTATACATATAAATATAGAAACACAGTTACAAAAATGTAAGCATAAGAGTATCCTTCTGGAGGAAAACGTCTCGAGAAGCACCTCTCCTGTATTTATAGCAGGATGAGGGCTAGGACTTCATCATCATCGGCGGCTAAAAACCTCCTTATTTTTAATATTTTTCCAATTTCTAAATGAATACATAGCACTGCCGTACAGTCATAGAAGATTACTTAACTTAGGCAGGCGAACAGCCTTCTTCAACCAAGACCGTGATCAGACCGTGGTCAACAGGTCCCGTTTCGCATTAGCTGCTTCAGAACCAACAGTCTTCAATAAATCAATTCACCGGTCTTCAATGCTGTCCATTCAGTTTGCCCACGGTTGCTCCACTGAGGCAGTGCATGCTCATTCTCTTTAACATAGTAACATAGTAGATGACGGCAGAGAAAAGACCTGCAACGGTCCATCCAGTCTGCCCAACAAGATAACTCATATGTGCTACTTTTTGTGTATACCCTACTTTGATTTGTACCTGTGCTCTTCAGGGCACAGACCGTACAAGTCTGCCCAGCACTATCCCGCCTCCCAACCAGCAGCCCCGCCTCCCAACCACCGGCTCTGGCACAGACCCTATAAGTCTGCCCAGCAATATCCTCGCCTCCCAACCACCGGCTCTGGCACAGACCGTACAAGTCTGCCCAGCACTATCCCCGCCTCCCAACCACCGGCTCTGGCACAGACCGTATACAGTGGTGGAAATAAGTATTTGATCCCTTGCTGATTTTGTAAGTTTGCCCACTGACAAAGACATGAGCAGCCCATAATTGAAGGGTAGGTTATTGGTAACAGTGAGAGATAGCACATCACAAATTAAATCCAGAAAATCACATTGTGGAAAGTATATGAATTTATTTGCATTCTGCAGAGGGAAATAAGTATTTGATCCCCCACCAACCAGTAAGAGATCTGGCCCCTACAGACCAGGTAGATGCTCCAAATCAACTCGTTACCTGCATGACAGACAGCTGTCGGCAATGGTCACCTGTATGAAAGACACCTGTCCACAGACTCAGTGAATCAGTCAGACTCTAACCTCTACAAAATGGCCAAGAGCAAGGAGCTGTCTAAGGATGTCAGGGACAAGATCATACACCTGCACAAGGCTGGAATGGGCTACAAAACCATCAGTAAGACGCTGGGCGAGAAGGAGACAACTGTTGGTGCCCTAGTAAGAAAATGGAAGAAGTACAAAATGACTGTCAATCGACAAAGATCTGGGGCTCCACGCAAAATCTCACCTCGTGGGGTATCCTTGATCATGAGGAAGGTTAGAAATCAGCCTACAACTACAAGGGGGGAACTTGTCAATGATCTCAAGGCAGCTGGGACCACTGTCACCACGAAAACCATTGGTAACACATTACGACATAACGGATTGCAATCCTGCAGTGCCCGCAAGGTCCCCCTGCTCCGGAAGGCACATGTGACGGCCCGTCTGAAGTTTGCCAGTGAACACCTGGATGATGCCGAGAGTGATTGGGAGAAGGTGCTGTGGTCAGATGAGACAAAAATTGAGCTCTTTGGCATGAACTCAACTCGCCGTGTTTGGAGGAAGAGAAATGCTGCCTATGACCCAAAGAACACCGTCCCCACTGTCAAGCAGGGAGGTGGAAATGTATGTTTTGGGGGTGTTTCTCTGCTAAGGGCACAGGACTACTTCACCGCATCAATGGGAGAATGGATGGGGCCATGTACCGTACAATTCTGAGTGACAACCTCCTTCCCTCCGCCAGGGCCTTAAAAATGGGTCGTGGCTGGGTCTTCCAGCACGACAATGACCCAAACATACAGCCAAGGCAACAAAGGAGTGGCTCAGGAAGAAGCACATTAGGGTCATAGAGTGGCCTAGCCAGTCACCAGACCTTAATCCCATTGAAAACTTATGGAGGGGAGCTGAAGCTGCGAGTTGCCAAGCGACAGCCCAGAACTCTTAATGATTTAGAGATGATCTGCAAAGAGGAGTGGACCAAAATTCCTCCTGACATGTGTGCAAACCTCATCATCAACTACAGAAGACGTCTGACCGCTGTGCTTGCCAACAAGGGTTTTGCCACCAAGTATTAGGTCTTGTTTGCCAGAGGGATTAAATACTTATTTCCCTCTGCAGAATGCAAATAAATTCATATACTTTCCACAATGTGATTTTCCGGATTTAATTTGTGATGTGCTATCTCTCACTGTTACTAATAACCTACCCTTCAATTATGGGCTGCTCATGTCTTTGTCAGTGGGCAAACTTACAAAATCAGCAAGGGATCAAATACTTATTTCCACCACTGTAAGTCTGCCCAGCACTATCCTCGCCTCCCAACCACCAGCCACGCCTCCCAACCACCGGCTCTGGCACAGACCGTATAAGTCTGCCCAGCACTATCCTCGCCTCCCAACCACCAGCCATGCCTCCCAACCACCGGCTCTGGCACAGACCGTACAAGTCTGCCCAGCACTATCCCCGCCTCCCAACCTCCAGTCCCGCCTCCCACCACTGGCTCTGGCACAGACTGTATAAGTCTGCCCAGCACTATCCCTGCCTCCCAACTACTAGTCCCGTCTCCCACCACCGGCTCTGGCATAGACCGTATAAGTCTGCCCAGCACTATCCCCGCCTCCCAACCACCATCCCCGCCTCCCAACCACCGGCTCTGGCACAGACCGTACAAGTCTGCCCAGCACTATCCCCGCCTCCCAACCACCAGCCCCGCCTCCCGATCTTGACTAAGCTCCTGAGGATCCATTCCTTCGGCACAGGATTCCTTTATGCTTTGCTGTGTTTTTTTTGTCAGTTGCCACTTCACTCACTGCTACCTAGTCTCTTTTATTTTTTTTCCCCTGGGTTTTTAGCCCCACATACAAAAACAGAGTGTCTCTGATCTTTACTAGGTGGTGACAGCTGCATGTGAGAAGGGCAGCACATACTCAGACCGCTCTCTCTTTGAGAGCTGTTCTGTCCTGGTGACAAGCACTGGTGTTACCCGCTTGACACAGTCCTGCTTTTTGATGAAAAAAGTACTGTTCATACAAAGAGAGTAGAAGGCTCCAGAAAACAACCCTAAAGCCAAGAGCACTGAGAATTGGCTGGCAGGATTGGGGAGACGCCTCCAGCACCATCACTAGCATGTCAGTGCGGCTGTAAATCCATGCATATGGCAGTCTGTAGGAGTAATCCAAAAGCCTGTCTAGCTCAGGGAACCACTTCTTACATGAATCAGTGAATGTCAGTACTACGTGTAGCTCAGACGGGTGCAGGCCGAGATAAGCTATTTCCCCAAACTCGGAAGCCACCAGTGTTGTTTTAGTTGTGAAAAGTACATCATATACCGATAGACTACGTGAGGATTGAGGTAGCGCTATAGAAATGCTAAATAGTAGTAGTAGTAGGATTGGCTTGCTCCCTCGGGAGCCTAACAGTACTGAGTGATAAATTTAGAGCAAGTTATGCCAACATGCCCAAAACAATGAGATCTGGCCTTGTTTGCATTTCGTAATGACAGACTTTCTTTTATATGAACTACAGCCTCAGCTGTTAATTGAAGAAAACTGGCTGCTAATTACTTGCTGACCTGAACAAGGGAGCAGGTCACAAAGGATAGACCCCCCGGTTCCCATGACTTTTCAGAGGGGGAAGAGAGAAGACAATTCTTGGAGCAGGTTGACCCTAAGAACACAATGCAAGTTAATTAAGTTACTGAAAAGATAACACATTTTTATTTCTGAATGCTATCTGGTATCATACATAATAACATTTGTTTCCTGCTCAGCAATAAACGTGCTCCGAGCAGTGTACATAAGTCAATATCAGAAGTATAATAAAAATCCACATTATACCAGAAATGAAAATTCATAAAGATCACATAAAATAAAGGAAAAATTAAATATCATAAAATAAGACAAATGTAAAACAGGCTATATATAACATGATGTGAGAGTAAACATAGCAATAAATGTCAACAGTAATATCCTGACCAGAAGAGAGAGTAATCAAATGCTAATCCATCAGAACAGCATGATTTAACCAGTCTCTTAGTTAATAAGACCCCCCTGCCTTTTGGATAGGTTTTTTTTTTGTTGTTACATTTGTACCCTGCGCTTTCCCACTCATGGCAGGCTCAATGCGGCTTACATGGGGCAATGGAGGGTTAAGTGACTTGCCCAGAGTCACAAGGAGCTGCCTGTGCCTGAAGTGGGAATCGAACTCAGTCCCCAGGACCAAAGTCCACCACCCGAACCACTAGGCCACTCCTCCACTGTTGCTACTATTTCAGATTCTACATGGAATGTTGCTATTCTACTAGCAACATTCCATGTAGAAGTCGGCCCTTGCAGATCACCAATGTGGCCGCGCAGGCTTCTGCTTCTGTGAGTCTGACATCAGACTCACAGAAACAGAAGCCAGCGCAGCCTTCTACATGGAATGCTGCTAGTGGAATAGCAACATTCCATGTAGAATCTCCAATAGTAGCAACATTCCATGTAGAATCTCCAATAGTAGCAACATTCCATGTAGAATCTCCAATAGTATCTATTTTATTTTTGTTACATTTGTACCCTGCGCTTTCCCACTCATGGCAGGCTCAGTGCGGCTTACATGGGGCAATGGAGGGTTAAGTGACTTGCTCAGAGTCACAAGGAGCTGCCTGTGCCGGGAATCGAACTCAGTTCCTCAGGACCAAAGTCCACCACCCTAACCACTTAAGTAAACTGTTCCTAAGGCTTGGACCAACATAAGACATTACCATGTTAGGGGTAGACGGTTGCCTCATATTCTTTAGAGCCTGCGAACACAGTAAGAATTTATAAGATGATCTTGATATCCTTCAAGGAAAAAGAAAACCAATGTGACTTTCTTCGTCCCTTGTTGGTTATAATATTGCTGCAGGAGATGATTTCAACAGTTAACCTTCATGCCAATTAAAATGATCTAAAAATGTTTTCATCTGAGGAGGCGCAGGCTGCTCTTCAGAATCGGAACAATTCAGAAACTCCTAAGCTATTTAAAGTTGTCAGACCAGAAGAGACATCTCACCTCACAAGCCATTTTGCCTGTGGAGTAATTTGCTGTGTAAAACGGAGCTTCCCAAACCTGTCCCAGGACTTCACAGCCAGTCAATTTGAAGGATATTCACCATGTGCAGACGTTGGAGACCTGCTGTAGTCAAATGTGGAGGAGTGGCCAAGTGGTTAGGGTGGTGGACTTTGGTCCTGGGGAACTGAGTTCGATTCCCACTTCAGGCACAGGTAGCTCCTTGTTACTCTGGGCAAGTCACTTAACCCTCCATTGCCCCAGGTAAGCCGCATTGAGCCTGCCATGAGTGGGAAAGCGCAGGGTACAAATGTAACAAAAATAAAATAGATACTATTGGAGATTCTACATGGAATGTTGCTACTATTGGAGATTCTACATTGAATGTTGCTACTATTGGAGATTCTACATGGAATAGCAACATTTCATGTAGAATCTCAAATAGTAGCAACAGTGGAGGAGTGGCCTAGTGGTTAGGGTGGTGGACTTTGGTCCTGGGGAACTGAGGAACTGAGTTTGATTCCCACTTCAGGCACAGGCAGCTCCTTGTGACTCTGGGCAAGTCACTTAACCCTCCATTGCCCCATGTAAGCCGCATTGAGCCTGCCATAAGTGGGAAAACGCGGGGTACAAATGTAACAATAAAAATCTGGCTTGTGCATATTTATTGGTGATGTCCTGTAAGCCAAACTGGCTGTGAGGTCTCCAGGACAGGTTTGAAAAGCCCTGATACAGATTTAATTGCATATTTATAAACCACTTTTTGAGAAGAGGCAGACCAGGCAACTCTCAGTAAATATATTAATACTATGAGAGCACATTCTTTCTGCATGTTAACAAAAATATGTAGAATTAAAAGTGTGTACTATAAAAGGGAAATATCAGTCAGATAGCTTTGGTTGGGAATTGTGTCTTCCTTGCCATGTACTCATGGATACTTCACTTATAGTGCGATGAGTGTGTCTTATAAAGCCAGCCTTGGTTTGGAGAAGGGGACTGGGAGTGCAGCTCTGATGCTCTGTTTTTTTGTTCACAGGTGGTCCCCATGCTTCCCCGTCTGTTGTGTGAAGAGCTGTGTAGTCTGAATCCAATGACTGACAGGTTGACCTTTTCTGTCATTTGGAAGATAACTCCTGCAGGCAAGGTTGTTCTGCTTCTCTTTTTATCCTTCTTATTCCTTGCTCTTTGCATCATATCGTCTTTCTTTCTTTCTTTTCCTTCTCTTCGTTTTTTCCACTTTCACTTCATTACTGTCATTTGTTACAACTGCTGGGAAAGGAGTGGCCTAATGGGTTCAATTCCCACTGCAGCTGCTTGTGACCCTGGGCAAGTCACTTAACCCTCCACTGCCCCAGGTGCAAAACTTTAAATTGTGAACCTATGTGTAATATGTGACCCACTTTGGTTGTACCAGAGAAAGGCGTTATATCGAGAATCGAATAAACATTTCTCTGGGAACTGTGTTGTCAAAACCAGTTTTCCGGTTGCAAATGATGGGGAATCCTACATAGACATTTGGTTAAGTCAGGAATAGCCTATTGGTTAGAACAGAACCGAGGAAACCAAGGTTCAAGTCCCATCGACGCTGGATGCAGGTGCCCTGTGCAAGCACATTCTCTTCTCATATTACATGCCAAACCGGGAGAAAAAAAGCTCTGAACCTGGCATAAGAATCAATTGGGCTAGAAGATTTTGCTCATGTGTTTAGTGCTATTCCTTGATGCCTAAGAAAAAAAGTCCACGGAACTGGGAAAATCCACTGCTTATTTCTAGGCAAAGCAGCATAAAATCTGTGTTTACACTTCTGGGACCTTGCCAGGTGTGTGAAGTGAGGGATTGCCCTGGCTGACTGCACCTGAACAGTAGGATTCAGAGTGGCTTCCCACTTGATTTCTGTATTTTCTTGGGAAAGTAGCATAACAAATAAGTAAATAAATATTGGGGTCTGTGGGTGAAGCTGGCAACCAGTTCGCAGCCAACCGGTTGAGCACATAAAGTTAGGACGCAAAAAGACAGTGCTAACTTTATCTACTGGACAGGGCCCAGTTAACCTCCATGCAACTGTGCTGACCCAGAGCCCACCGGGCTGACTATCTGACTGACCTTCAGCTCAAAGCTCTACTGAAAGAGCCTAGTTAGCCTGTAAGATTCTCAGGTGCCTTTGGTGTGTTCCTAGTAAAATAAGGGAAAAATCTTCAGATGGTTGTGACCCTGGAGGCTCCTGGTGCCAGGAACATAGCGCTGCTTCCAGCTGGGCCAGAAATGAAAGGAGAAAGCAAAAAGTGCTGTGTTAGAAACAACATTGTTGGTTTCCACTGTGGTGTCTTAAATTTTGTGCTGCTTTTCACATTTTGTATAAATTTCAACAGTGATGCATGATTGTGTTTCAGAGTTTCCACCGTGTTATCTTGTGAAAATACAAATATACTCCACGTTCAGGTTCCAGAAAGCAGTGAACTGAGAAATTGCAGGACAGAGGTGTTTCTACTAGTTTTAATAATACGAATCTCCTGTTATTGCAGATCCTGGATGAGTGGTTTGGCCGTAGCATTATCTGCTCTTGTGTGAAGCTGAGTTATGATCATGCCCAAAGTATGATTGATCACCCGGACAGACAGTTCAGGCAAGAGGAGCTGCCACCCATATCTTCCCAGCACGCTCTTGATGAAATTCGCCAGGCCATACTCAATCTTCATTGTATAGCACGCTCCCTGCGCAAGCAGCGCTTTGATGGAGGTGCTCTGCGTTTAGACCAGGTATGTACCTACGCGTTCGTATTTCCGTTTTCAGAATTTTCTAATGTGCTGCCTTTTAATGTTGCAAACTGGAATGCTGAGAAAGTAAGAATGACAGATTTGGTTTATCTGTTTCTAGCACCATCCTGCTTTAGTGTAAGGAATCTAAGTGGAAATGCGTGATCAGTGAAGAAAGAAGATTTTCTATTTGGTTGGAGAAAAAATCTTTGCTGTTATTTTTTCTAGACCTACCCAAAGCTTGTTCAGATCCCTGTCCAGTCCCAGGAACAACCAAATAGCCTTGCCTGTGTTTTCCATAGGAGGCCAGTACGTTTTTGTGTAGCCTTTATGTATTAGGGTCGTGTGGAATCTTGTGCATTTGAAATGGCCCATTAAAGACCGTGTCTTGCCATGGAAGATCAGGTGTAATGGGGGGATAACTCGTGTGAGGTAAAGAGCAGATGCAGAGTGAAGGCACTTGTGAGTAGGAGAAACTTAACTGTATGCAAAAGTGGATTTAGAGCTAATAATAGGATCAGAGACAAATGTGTACAAAATTGTTACAACATTGGAGGATAAGAAGTCAAACAGCTGACGTTCAGTGGAGACCTTTGAGGAGGAGGCAGCGTTGTAAGAAGGAAGTGATAAATGTGGATAAGGATGGGCTTTTAGCAAGGTGCTCAGAAAGAAAGAACTGATTTTAGCAGAGCTTTGGATGTTTGCAGAGAAAGAGAAGAGTTGAAGATAATCCCTGGGTTTAAGGTGGAGGGGGGTGGGAGATTCTCTCTGCCACAGAGATGCGGGGAAGGAGATACCCCAGCTGAGGGCTGAATGTAGCTGATGGAAGGGAAGAAAGGAAATCCACCTTGCTAGCCAGCTTGTTCACTTCAAGCTAGTTAGCGGGTGAAGGGGGTTAACAGTGGAAGCACATACAGTAGTTATTTTGGGAGTTACAATGCACCCTATTGCTGATCTAAATACTCTTTCTATAGTGTGTTAAGAATTATTTTCATGTACGTTACATTTCTTTTACGAGTGAATGATAAAAGTTTTTAGTTTGAGTTTTATTGCATTAGCCCCAATGTGTCCTGTAAGACTGTAGCTTTGTCCCTTCGTTGTAAGGATTAGATTGCTGGATATTCCTGCAGTAGCTCAGTCAGTTGTGTTTTTTGGGTAGAGATTATTATTATTATTATTTGTTAAATTTATATCCCACATTTTCCTACCTATTTGCATGCTCAATGTGGCTTACAAAGTACCGTAAAGGCATTTGCCATTTCGGTTGATAACAAATACAAGATTGTGTTGAGGTCAGATGAGGTAGAAGTGAGTTGGGCGTCATGGGGTCGAGGGGAAAGAGGAAAGTAAATTGACCAGTACGAAAATTGATTATGTTGTGTTGCTGGGTGTGAGGATTTATGTTGGATCGTTGTGATTGATGAATCTTAACTGTGAGTAAGATCATGCTTCGACTGCTGCTGATTCCACTGGTAGTCAGAAGACCTGTGTTTGATTTCATGACTGAGTTCCTGCAGGGAGGAGGGACATCCTTTGGCAGGCTATAAATGTCTTGCCTTCAAATGAACTGGACCAGATGCATCTGTTTTTCTTGTCTGGCATGAACATATTTGAGTAAAATTGATGGGTAGACGCAAGTTTAGTCAAAGGGTATTTGACACACTAAGTGAATCTTAAGACATGCCCCCCACCAGGGGTGGCTGAAAGCCCTACCCCCAATAGTTCAGCATCCCCCCCCAGGTGGCCAGCAAACGCATAATCTATACAACAAGAGGGAATTAGGGGGCGTTACCTGTACAGCTCCAGTTTTTGGCATGCTTCTACGTATAAGTCTGCTTGCACTTGTACATATAATTTACACGGGCATACTCAGTGGCACCTGCTATATGTGAAGGAGACAGTTCTGTAACTGGGTGCCCCCGTGTGGTGAGAGCCTATCCTATAACAGTGTCTGGGTTCTCCGATTGCGTTATAGAATACTGGCATAATCCGACATCGGCAAGCCTCACACATTCACCTGTAGTTATACCAGCCATAGAGCTGGCAAAACTGTGGGTGTCTAAATGCAGCAGGGAGATGTGGAACATACAGTATTCTGTAAGTGAGAGCCTTACCTACAGTGGTGGAAATAAGTATTTGATCCCTTGCTGATTTTGTAAGTTTGCCCACTGACAAAGACATGAGCAGCCCATAATTGAAGGGTAGGTTATTGGTAACAGTGAGAGATAGCACATCACAAATTAAATCCGGAAAATCACATTGTGGAAAGTATATGAATTTATTTGCATTCTGCAGAGGGAAATAAGTATTTAATCCCTCTGGCAAACAAGACCTAATACTTGGTGGCAAAACCCTTGTTGGCAAGCACAGCGGTCAGACGTCTTCTGTAGTTGATGATGAGGTTTGCACACATGTCAGGAGGAATTTTGGTCCACTCCTCTTTGCAGATCATCTCTAAATCATTAAGAGTTCTGGGCTGTCGCTTGGCAACTCGCAGCTTCAGCTCCCTCCATAAGTTTTCAATGGGATTAAGGTCTGGTGACTGGCTAGGCCACTCCATGACCCTAATGTGCTTCTTCCTGAGCCACTCCTTTGTTGCCTTGGCTGTATGTTTTGGGTCATTGTCGTGCTGGAAGACCCAGCCACGACCCATTTTTAAGGCCCTGGCGGAGGGAAGGAGGTTGTCACTCAGAATTGTACGGTACATGGCCCCATCCATTCTCCCATTGATGCGGTGAAGTAGTCCTGTGCCCTTAGCAGAGAAACACCCCCAAAACATAACATTTCCACCTCCATGCTTGACAGTGGGGACGGTGTTCTTTGGGTCATAGGCAGCATTTCTCTTCCTCCAAACACGGCGAGTTGAGTTCATGCCAAAGAGCTCAATTTTTGTCTCATCTGACCACAGCACCTTCTCCCAATCACTCTCGGCATCATCCAGGTGTTCACTGGCAAACTTCAGACGGGCCGTCACATGTGCCTTCCGGAGCAGGGGGACCTTGCGGGCACTGCAGGATTGCAATCCGTTATGTCGTAATGTGTTACCAATGGTTTTCGTGGTGACAGTGGTCCCAGCTGCCTTGAGATCATTGACAAGTTCCCCCCTTGTAGTTGTAGGCTGATTTCTAACCTTCCTCATGATCAAGGATACCCCACGAGGTGAGATTTTGCGTGGAGCCCCAGATCTTTGTCGATTGACAGTCATTTTGTACTTCTTCCATTTTCTTACTATGGCACCAACAGTTGTCTCCTTCTCGCCCAGCGTCTTACTGATGGTTTTGTAGCCCATTCCAGCCTTGTGCAGGTGTATGATCTTGTCCCTGACATCCTTAGACAGCTCCTTGCTCTTGGCCATTTTGTAGAGGTTAGAGTCTGACTGATTCACTGAGTCTGTGGACAGGTGTCTTTCATACAGGTGACCATTGCCGACAGCTGTCTGTCATGCAGGTAACGAGTTGATTTGGAGCATCTACCTGGTCTGTAGGGGCCAGATCTCTTACTGGTTGGTGGGGGATCAAATACTTATTTCCCTCTGCAGAATGCAAATAAATTCATATACTTTCCACAATGTGATTTTCCGGATTTAATTTGTGATGTGCTATCTCTCACTGTTACCAATAACCTACCCTTCAATTATGGGCTGCTCATGTCTTTGTCAGTGGGCAAACTTACAAAATCAGCAAGGGATCAAATACTTATTTCCACCACTGTAGGTCATGCTCCTGAACACCCACTATTGCACTGTGTGCCTTTAGAGAATGGTACATAGGCATTGAGCTTCCACTTAACCCACAGAAGGGTCGATATTCTGTACATTTACAAAAGGTCATAACAATAACCATAGTAGGTCAGACCAATGGTCCATCTAGCCCAGTATCCTGCTTCCAGCAGCCAATTCAGGTGACAAGTACCTGGTGGACTCCCAAAGGGCAGCAAGATTCCAGAATCCCAAAGGGCAGCAAGATTCCGGAATCCCAAAGGGCAGCAAGATTCCGGAATCCCAAAGGGCAACAAGATTCCGGAATCCCACAAGGCAGCAAGATTCCGGAATCTCAAAGGGCAGCAAGGTTCCGGAATCCCAAAGGGGCAGCAAGATTCCGGAATCCCAAAGGGTGCATAAATGCAGATGCCCAGTTATAGAATTGTCCTCCTTAGTGCTGCTGAATGTAAGAGTGGTTTGACATGTCTCGAGTACATGTTTTATATTATTCCCTAAATGTTTTTCTGAATATTGACCTGATACATTGGTATGTTTATATATAGATAAGTCTGTACAGTATAGGAGCTTATTGGAAGCCTAGTGCTGTTCACATCACTTTCTGGCTGTAATTGAAAGTTTATGAACATTTGAGTTGATCTTTCGCATTTATCTGCACTGGAGCTCAAACAGCAGGCTTCCCTGAGAATATAACCACCTCAGAAATGGAGAATAGTTGCAATTTCTTGAACAAATACACTGAAGTGGAAGAAAGTGCAGGTCAGCCAAAGTACATGGACTTACATCTTAATACTTTCTAGAAGTGGCAATTTTCAGTAAGTCAGCTTATGCACAAGCTAAAAGGAGTAATGTTTCTCTGGAAATTAGCCATAAGGTATGCAGGTGGGATTCAGAATGGAGTGGGAGTATATACAAATGATCCCTAAATAACAATCTGTGTCTGAGATAATAAGGCATGGGGGGGGGGGGGGGGGAATCCTGAATCAAAGTGCAGGTAAAGCCCCAAATTATATCAAATACCTACTTATCACTGTACAATGCAGCATACAGCCAATATTATTCAAGTCAATTCAAATCTTATATACAGCTAATATCCCCTATTCAGGGTTCAGTGCGGTTTACATCATAAGTAGAACAGGTTGGGTATAATGTATAGTTAGGGCATTGGTTGTAAAAGTAAATCCCTCCTTTTAGTACCCTTCTCCACCACCGCCAACTCCAGGCTCCGCCCTTTCTGCCTCGCCTCACCCCATGCGTGGAACAGGCTCCCTGAGCCCATACGCCAGGCCCCCTCCCTGCCCATCTTCAAATCATTGCTCAAAGCCCACCTCTTCAATGTTGCCTTCGGCACCTAACCACCTCGATTCAGGAAAGCTAGACTACCCCAACTTGACATTTTGTCCTTTAAATTGTAAGCTCCTTTGAGCAGGGACCGTCCTTCCTTGTTAATTTGTACAGCGCTGCGTAACCCTAGTAGCGCTCTAGATATGTTAAGTAGTAGTAGTAGCACCAGCCTACATGTCAGACCTGATAGACCTACCACCCAGGAATGCCAAAAAATCATCCCGCACATTCCTCAACCTTCACTTCCCCAACTGCAATGGTCTAAAATACAAACTAACGCATGCGTCAACCTTTTCCTTCCTGAGCACACAATTCTGGAACGCGCTGCCGTGCAATTTAAAAACAAACTATGAACTTACTAACTTCCGCAAACTACTGAAGACCCATCTCTTTAACAAGGCATACCACAAAGACCAACAAATGTAAATCTCTCCACAAGTATCCAGAAAAGACTTAGTATATCTGCTTGTTAGACTACTATCTTGTCTTATCATAATCATGTCACCCAAGATCTGTCTGTAATACTAAATATCTATCTTATCATGTATTTCCATTATTCATGATGTATTGTAAGCCAAATTGAGCCTGCAAATAGGTTGGAAAATGTGGGATACAAATGCAATAAAGAAATAAATAAAAAATAAATAATAAGTGAAAACATTGGGGAAGGGAAGTTTGCACAAAGTGGCAGTTACTAAATGAAAGCTTTGGGGGAGGAACCTGCACCAAAAGGCAGTTGCAATCCTAAATGAAAGGAGCAAACAAAGCAGGCTGCAGTTATGCATGTACATATTTTTGTATTCCAGATATTTGATATCTGCCTTTCACAGTAAGGAACATTTTAGTGGTTTACAATGTTTAAAAATTCCTGCTTTTGGTAGTACAGTAATGTACACGAGGTGGATATGAGTGTGTAGGTGTATCTTGCTGGTTTATTTGCCCTAAGACCGTCTTTGTACAACTTTTGCATTGGGTTGGCTATTAGATCTGTTAATATTTTATAAGCGGCCATCGTAAAGAGAATGAAGAAGTCATTGAGGGGATTAGGCGAGAATCATAGTAGAGAGATAGGGAAGGATACCCGAACAGAAAACCTTATGAGTTATTGAGAGAAGTTTCAATTGAATTCATTACTGTATAGGTAGCAGTGATGTTTCAGAAGGAGAGTAATATGGTCTTGCCTTTATGCTCAATGAAGAGTTCATATGGCCTGATTTCTGTATAGTTGCAGCCGTTTGATGAGGTAGAGTGGGAAGCTTCATATGTTGTTACAGTAATCCCATCCGAAGGCTTTAAAGCATAGAGCAAGATCTTCTGGGAAGATACAGCCAAATAAGAATGTACACAGTGAAATTGCCTTCATGCCCCAAAAACACGTTTTTAACCAGTTTCACAATCTGAGGCTTGGACAGATAAGTACATAAGTACATAAGTAGTGCCATACTGGGAAAGACCAAAGGTCCATCTAGCCCAGCATCCTGTCACCGACAGTGGCCAATCCAGGTCAAGGGCACCTGGCACGCTCCCCAAACGTAAAAACATTCCAGACAAGTTATACCTAAAAATGCGGAATTTATCCAAGTCCATTTAATAGCGGTCTATGGACTTGTCCTTTAGGAATCTATCTAACCCCTTTTTAAACTCCGTCAAGCTAACCGCCTGTACCACGTTCTCCGGCAACGAATTCCAGAGTCTAATTACACGTTGGGTGAAGAAAAATTTTCTCCGATTCGTTTTAAATTTACCACACTGTAGCTTCAACTCATGCCCTCTAGTCCTAGTATTTTTGGATAGCGTGAACAGTCGCTTCACATCCACCCGATCCATTCCACTCATTATTTTATACACTTCTATCATATCTCCCCTCAGCCGTCTCTTCTCCAAGCTGAAAAGCCCTAGTCTTCTCAGCCTCTCTTCATAGGAAAGTCGTCCCATCCCCACTATCATTTTCGTCGCCCTTCGCTGTACCTTTTCCAATTCTACTATATCTTTTTTGAGATACGGAGACCAGTACTGAACACAATACTCCAGGTGCGGTCGCACCATGGAGCGATACAACGGCACTATAACATCCGCACACCTGGACTCCATACCCTTCCTAATAACACCCAACATTCTATTCGCTTTCCTAGCCGCAGCAGCACACTGAGCAGAAGGTTTCAGCGTATCATCGACGACGACACCCAGATCCCTTTCTTGATCCGTAACTCCTAACGCGGAACCTTGCAAGACGTAGCTATAATTCGGGTTCCTCTTACCCACATGCATCACTTTGCACTTGTCAACATTGAACTTCATCTGCCACTTGCACGCCCATTCTCCCAGTCTCGCAAGGTCCTCCTGTAATCGTTCACATTCCTCCTGCGACTTGACGACCCTGAATAATTTTGTGTCATCGGCGAATTTAATTACCTCACTAGTTATTCCCATCTCTAGGTCATTTATAAATACATTAAAAAGCAACGGACCCGTGGTCAAGAAGTATTCACAAGTATTTGAACTGTGTTACCAAGGAAACTAGTGTGCTGCCAATCATTGGAGCAACTGAGGGGAAAAGAGGGTCTATCAGAGAATGCGATTGCAATTATCTTTAATGTATTTAAGATTAAGTAGTTGTCAGAGATCCACCGTCTAATGGCACTTATTACAACTGACTCTTGGGTCAACGTGTTGAGGATCCTTACAGTCGAATAAAGGGATGTCATCCGCACAGTAGAATACATTGATTTAAGGGACTTAAGGAAATAGTAAACAACAATGGAGTCAGGACTGAGACCTGTGGGATACTGCGTTTGAGGAGATGAAACAGTAGGAAAACACCGAAAAGGATTTTTCATGTAGAAAAGAGGAAAATCAGGCTAACACTGTGACCATACGAAAAAATACCTTCGGTAACTTTCTGCAACATGGACTGCAGGAACCAGTGGTAGAGGCAACCTGCAGGGAGACTGTTCTGAGATGTGTGATCAGAAGGTAGTGTCCGGTGAGCCAGTAGCTACAAATCTGCAAAGAGTTCCTCAGTGAGCTATGAAATCATAAATACCTGCCGCAGCTGCCCTTCCAATCTTCCTGGCCCACCCATGAACTGTAGGTGCCTCGTTGGCTGCTCTTTTAATTATGTTCTCTTGTTTTACCCTCTTCTCTCTGCTCCAGTTGGTCTGTGAAACTCGCCCTCTTTTGAAGTCACAGGCTCAAGATTAAAGGAAAGGGGAAAGGGAATGGGGGGGCTTGATACACTGCCTTTCTGTGGTTTTTGAAACTACATTCAAAGCGGTTTACATAGTATATACAGGTACTTATTCATTCCTGGGGCAATGGAGGGTTAAGTGACGCCCAGAGTCACAAGGAGCTGCAGTGGGAATCGAACCGAGTTCCCCAGGATCAGAGTCCGCTGCACTAACCACTAGGCTACTCCTCCACTCATTCCACCAATAAGAGCCAACCTCATCAGTGATGTCACAATGGCTTGATTGCCCGATACAGTTCCCCAGGATCAGAGTCCGCTGCACTAACCACTAGGCTACTCCTCCACTCATTCCACCAATAAGAGCCAACCTCATCAGTGATGTCACAATGGCTTGATTGCCTGATACTTGGCTCACTTCTGATATTGTGATGTCATAAGGGAAAGGGGGAAAGGGAAATGGGACTTGATATACTGCCTTTCTGAGGTTTTTGCAACTACATTCAAAGCGGTTTACATATTATATACAGGTCCTTATTTTGTACCTGGGGCAATGGAGGGTTAAGTGACTTGCCCAGAGTCACAAGGAGCTGCAGTGGGAATCTAACTCAGTTCCCCAGGATCAAAGTTCACTGCACTAACCACTAGGCTACTCCTCCACTCATTCCACCAATAAGAGCCAACCTCATCAGTGATGTCACAATGGCTTGATTGCCCGATACAGTTCCCCAGGATCAAATCCACTGCACTAACCACTAGGCTACTCCTCCACTCATTCCACCAATAAGAGCCAACCTCATCAGTGATGTCACAATGGCTTGATTGCCCGATACAGTTCCCCAGGATCAAATCCACTGCACTAACCACTAGGCTACTCCTCCACTCATTCCACCAATAAGAGCCAACCTCATCAGTGATGTCACAATGGCTTGATTGCCCGATACAGTTCCCCAGGATCAAATCCACTGCACTAACCACTAGGCTACTCCTCCACTCATTCCACCAATAAGAGCCAACCTCATCAGTGATGTCACAATGGCTTGATTGCCCGATACAGTTCCCCAGGATCAGAGTCCGCTGCACTAACCACTAGGCTACTCCTCCACTCCAGGAGCTTATCCTGATCACCATGTCATAGGAATTTAGAGCAGTCAATCTCAAATCCAGTGATAGCTTTCTATTTTTATAGAAACACATTATCAAAAGACCTTTAGAATGGAAGAAAAATGCAGTTGATAAAGGTCTAATTGCAACTGTTTGCCGTTACTGTACCCTGCGAGTAGAAGGTGAGGCAAAGTCCTCGACTGCTGACAATGGGAATCACATGATTTCTGAAGTCCATCACCCTATCATAACAAACATCAGAAGGCAGCTTTCTCGTAGAAATCCTAATACAGCTACTTCCTGAATGAAGATAAGCACATCACTTCTTTCCTTACCCTTAGGCCCAATATTTGGCAGGCTCTACCCAGTTACTGAACTTAAAATTGCTGCAACAGATAGGTTTATCCAGCTACGAGTCTGAATATCACTTCTATACAGATTGTCCCCAACCTCAGAACATCCCTGGCCATTCCTTAATTTATCCATTCTGCAGCTCTTAATTTTAAAAAGGTCTAATGTGCTTAAAGAAGCAATTTTGTGGCTACTGCTGATCGCAGAAAGTTATTAAAAGCTTATGGCTACTGTTTGCTGTCTCCCAGTCTGTCTGTGGGATGGAAGCTTTAGTGAACCAGGCCTAAAGTCTGTCATACGCAGTGACATGAATATATCTGAACAGTCCTTAATTAACAGAAACAGTGACCGTGACAACCACAGCAGCTTCCTAGCTATACATTCATTCTCTCTTCTTCACCACCACCCTTTCTGTACAGAAATAATTTTCCCCGATTACTCCTGTTCTACTCTTACCCAATGACTCCTCATTCCAGAACCTTCTTTTCAGTGAAGGAGGCCTGTCTCCTTCTTATATCCACTGAAAATACACCTAGACAAGGAACAAATTGTATGACTTGAAACCTGCTACAGTAAAATCAGGAAAGAGACTAATGCACTAGATCAAATAGAGTATAGTGATTTCTTCATCAATTTACATAGTAACATAGTAGATGATGGCAGAAAAAGACCTGCATGGTCCATCCAGTCTGCCCAACAAGATAAACTCATATGTGTATACCTTACCTTGATTTGTACCTGCCTTTTTCAGGGCACAGACCGTACAAGTCTGCCCAGCAGTATTTCCCGCCTCCCAACCACCAGATAAGTCTGCCCTCCACTATCCTCGCCTCCCAACCACCAACCTCTCTTCCCTCACCTGCTCCGCCACCCAATTTCGGCTAAGCTTCTGAGGATCCATTCCTACTGCACAGGATTCCTTTATGCATATCTCACGCATGTTTGAATTCCGTTACCGTTTTCATCTCCACCACGTCCCGCGGGAGGGCATTCCAAGTATCCGCCACTCTCTCCGTGAAAAAATACTTCCTGACATTTTTCTTGAGTCTGCTCCCCTTCAATCTCATTTCACATCCTCTAGTTCTACCGTCTTCCCATCTCCAGAAAAGATTTTTTTGCGGATTAATACCTTTCAAGTATTTGAACATCTGTATCATATCACCCCTGTTCCTCCTTTCCTCCAGGGTATACATGTTCAGGTCAGCAAGTCTCTGCTCATACATCTTGGAACGCAAATCCCATACCATTCTCATAGCTTTTCTTTGCACCGCTTCCATTTGCGCCAGAAATGTGGGAAAATCATTCTATTTTCAAAGATGTTCTTCTCATTTTATCTTTTTAGCAAAATATTTTGATTTTTAAGTAGGGCCAGATATTAAGGAGTGTGATGCTTTTATAATCCTTTTGTTTTGCCACACTGCAGTGTCCTGAAAATGTCTTAAAAAGTGACATGCCATTAACAGAAACTCAACAGGTCAAACAGTGCCTTTGTGCCTCTGAATTAGAAGGGGAGCCCCCCCCAAATCTGCCAATGTTCTTTTGCTCAGGAAGACTCCAGATTGTAACAGGAATAATAATTATTTTATTATTATTATTTGTTACCATGTATACCCCACCGATGCTGGGCTGACTTCTACGGTCTGTGTCCAAATGGAGGCTGGGTAGATTTGGGTGGGCCAGAGTGGAGCTTTTCGGGTGCTTTGACAATAACTTCAGAAATTTTAGAACAAGGCCAGTACCAGGCAGATTTCTATGATCTATGCCCTAAAAATAGCAAGGAGAAATCAAGAGCAAGTATACATATGATGTATCACTTCATACCATATGTAATGAGTTTATGATGGACGGTACAGGTCTTTCTTTATCTGCCGCCATCTACCATGTTACTATGGTTCAGTGTTTCTTTCTGTCTTTCCCGCTGTGTTTCCATTCAGTGGGTTTTGAAAATATGTCCCCAGTTGCTGACCACATGGCTTTACTGGAAGTATGAGACAGTAGGGATTTCTGTTAATTAGAATAGTGGAAAGCATCTAAGGCTCATTTATAGACAAAACTTGCAGTTTTCCTAAATGCACTGTCTTACTGTTTTATGGCAAAACTTACCAGATGTTAATTCTGTATTTTGGCTCAGCCTCATAGTAAGAACACTAAAACAGATTGTCTTATTCTAATAGGTTTCTTTGCACAAACCATAAAAAGTACACTTCTCCATTTTATTAACATATTAATCTCATTAGAAAAGCTATTTTATATATCTATATGTGTGTGTGTGTGTGTGTGTATATATATCTCTATATATGTATCTATCTATCTCTCTATCTATCTATCTATCTATATATATATCTATATGTGTGTGTGTACATATATTGCTAATACAGATCACAATCTTAGTGACCAGGTGCTTTGCAAAAAATCTGGGCCTTTTTCTATTTATATATTTATTTATTCTAAAATTGTATTTGCTGTCTCTCTGTGATGAAACACACAAGGCATATTTACACCGAAGAGAAATAATTGTTTAGCACGTTCGCTTTATCCTCATCACTCTCCACGTAGCCATTCTCAGTACCTTTCAGTCTTGCAGATCCATTCCTTTCTTTTCTCCTTTCCCCAATAGATCTGACAAAGGCCTTATCTCCTCTCTCAATATCATTAGCCAATTTTTCTTCTGCCCGCGCTTTCGCTAGCCGTATTTCCCTCGTCGCTTCTTTGAGTTTAACGAGATAATCTTTTCCCTGATCCTTTCGTTGTGTTCTTCTAAGTCACTCATCCCTCCATCACCTTAAGTACAAAACTTAGAATGTGAGTACAAAAAGTACCTGAATGTAACTCACCATGATCTAAATATAGAATGAAAAGTAAGAGCTTAAATAAAAGAATGATAAAGAATCCTTTATAAATAACTAGTAAAAGAGGCCCGTTTCTGGAGCCAGGTTTTCCTCCCCCCCTCGTCGTTCTGACGCCATTGCTCCGCACCTCCTGAATGCACTGTACGCCATTGCTCCGCCCTCGGTGTGTGACACCATTGCTCCGCCCTCGACATCATCACGTTTGACGCGAGGGCGGGGCCCCGAGACTTGGCGATTTCGGTGGCTTCACCACCATGAACCCTTCGAACCCTGAAGGAAGTGACGGAAGTGATGTCAGTGTCTTCAGAACATTGAGGGTGAGTTTTATTATATAAGATGCCTACTTGAGGAAGCACCAGACACTGGACATATACAGGATTTTTATTATTTATAGGACTTTCAATAGAACCAATTTGGTGTGAGAATTGTTCTTAACACACTAAAAACAAGATGATATATAGAGGCTTTCCTTTTGAGTGATAGGAGCAATACAGTTAATTCCCAGTTGTATTCCACTGCACATGTGCCCGCCCTTCTCTTTGGCTTACACCCTTCTAAACTTTGCTCTTGGTTCCTTTTGGTTATCTGCATAGTATTGAAAGAAACCATCCTGAACTCCTGCTGTAATCACATCCATTGTGACAGGCAATAGCAGTGTAAGTATGATATTGAATTCATTATTTTCCGGTTCTCAGCTATTTGTTTATTACTTTAGTCAAACAATGAGTCATCAAACTCTTCTTGCTGCTCACGTGTCAGGATATCATTTAGAACCAAAACAGCTTTTCACAGTCAACTTTGAATAGTATTGTGTCATCTGAAAATGTAATCACTTCACTTGTCGTTCAGATTTCCAGATCATTTTTAAATATGTTAAATAGCACTGGTCCCAGTACAGATCCCTGCGGCACTCCACTGTTCACCCTTCTCCACTGCCTTCTGTTTTCTGTCCATCAACTAGTTCCTAGTCAACAAAAGAACATTGCCTCCTATCCCATGGGTTTTTAATTTTCACAGGAGTCTCTCAAGAGGGACTTTGTCAAAAGATTTCTGAAAATCTAGATACACTACGTCAACCTATCGTCCATGGTGCCACCACAACTTGAATATTTTGTGCAGTTTTGGTCACCGCTCACCGCATCTCAAAAAAGGTAGAGAAGGGTGTCAAAAATGAAGGGATGGGATGACTTTCCTATCAGGAAAGAGGCTAGACCTCTTCAGCTTGGAGATGACGGTTAAGGGGAGATATAGAGGTCTTTGAAATAGTGAGTTGGGTGGAGCTGATAGACGTGAATCTCTCATCTGCGTTTTCCAAAAATACAAGGTCTAGGGAGCACACAGTGAAGTTATTAAGTAGGAAATTTAAAACAAATTGCAGACAAATATTTCTTCACTCAACATGTAATTAAACTTGGATTTCACTTCCAGAGAATGTGGTAAAAGCATTTAGCTTTATAGGGTTTAAAAGTCCATAAGCCATTATTAAGATGGACTTGAGAAAATCCACTGCTTATTTCTAGGATAAGCAGCTTAAAATCTGTTTTACTGATCTGAGATTTTGCCAGGTACTTGTGACCTGAATTGGCCACTGTTGGAAACAGGATGCTGGGCTCGATGGACCTTTGGTCTTTCCCAGTATGGCAACACTTATGTACTTAAGTACTTATATATAGCTCATCGGTCATATAGATATTCAGTTCTGTTGAATATATGTGAACAATTTCAGCGCCCCGGAGTTTTGTTTATAAATGAATGTGGCAGTTTTGAAGGGCAATCAAAGTTTTTTTTTACATTTTATAGGAAATGCTCATTTATCAGTTTTATACGTTCTCCGAAACCTAATGGGAGCCACATGAGCAGTGAGTTCAGATGTGTTTCTTTTGGCTTATTCATGGTGGAAGTATTAGTTCTATTGAAAATATGACATCCCAACAGTTTGGTAGCCTGAAAACGTCATAGTGTAAATATCACTGCCAGAATGACCAGTCTGTTCCTCCCCCCCCCCCCCCCCCCCCCCGAATTCACAGTTAAGGACAAGAATATCCATCGAGTAACTTCCTTTTCTAGAGAGCTCTAGAATGTTCCTCGCCTCTGCCTGATTTTCTTCTTTTACCCTGGCTGTCTGCTTTCCTTATTTAAGCTTTGATGATTTGGAAGACTGATTGGTAAATATTTTGCTTCCTAAGACAGTGAAGCACTGCTTGGAACCTACGATGATCCTGCTGCCTTTGGTGATCTGTTCCAGAATGTTAATCTTCTATATACAGCACTTAGCAGGAGGTCTTAGAGAGACTTTTCTCTTTGCAGCATGTAGTGCCACTACGCCAGGGAGACCATTCAGCACAGGTAGCTGTCATTCCAAAATCACACGTGCTAAGTGCAAATTCTCTATCTGTAATTAGTTGCTTAATTGCCTAGTGTAAGTCTACGGTGACTCCCTAACTTTAGGCTCAAGCATCTGAATGGCTGGTGTAAATGCTGATACTTAACTGCTGTCAGGATGTAACTGTAGTATTCTGTGTGCTAGGCACACCCCTGACCTGCCTATGCTCTCCTACGTCCATGCACCCTTGCAGATACAAGCTGTGGATTTTGTGAGCTGTAGTATTCTATACCGTGCATACGTGAGTGCTAGGCACGCCCCTAACCTGGAGCCTACGTGCTCAATTTATAGAATATCGACTAAGGGCAATTACATGCATAATAGCAAATTAGTGCCAATTATAGCTAATTTAACAATTAAGCACTTGTTCAACTGACAGTATTCTGTAACTTGTGTGTACAAGTTCATAGAATTGTTGGTGGGGGGGGGGGGGGTTGTATTTACTGTGCCTTTGGTACTACAGCTGAAGAGCTTTAACCTTCATCTCAAAATGACGCTAATCATTTGATGTAAACTGCTTTGAACAGGCTTTATTGTTTGTAAAGTGGTATAGAAACAATTTTAATAAAGATGTTGTGAAACTCTAGACTGGGTTTTTCTGTGGAAAAGCCTTTAAGTGCTCGGGAGCTGTCCAGCACAAAATTCAGCCAAAGGTTATTTTACGAGGTACTTATGTTTCTGATTGACCTCTAGAATTGGACGTATAGGTGGCTACGTGAATCATGGCATATTCTTATGATCCCAAGCTCAAATTCACTTTCGCATCTGTTTTTCCCTGAAGACCATAAGTTTATGTAATCTTTCCATATCTGGTTATGTGTAAACAATTTAGTAGTGCTGGATTCCAGCACTATCTTGTAATGTAGAGCAATAATTTTCTCATTTGCCTCTCTCTCTCACACACCCTTCACATGGCAGTATCTCCTTGCTAGACACAGCCCTTGTGGCAAAATGTTTTCAGTCGTGTAGAACAAAATTGACTCCCAGGCTTTTTGAGTTGTTCAAAAGCCTGATGTCAGTGATGGATGAGGTAGGCTTTCTTCCAAAACTTCAAAGGCAGAGGAATTCAACTGGTGAATATGGGTCAGAAGGAGCTAGGAAATTTAAGCGGAGCAAGGGGAGCACGTGGGTTGAGCCAACCATCCAGTGGAGCTCTCTGGAGGCTACCCCTGCTGATGCCATGGAAAGCACAAACAATGTCACTTTCAGTAAATTGTACTGCGCTCTGAATGCTCATGTTTGTCTGCCTCTGAATAGGCTCGAGCACTTCACGTCCAACATAAAGCAGTTATTTGTGATGGATTCTCACTACCTCAAAGGATTACCGAAGAAAGAGAGGGGGAGACGGAGGCCATGGAGGAGCCATTTGGCCTTCTACACAATGACACTTACTGCCATAGCTAATCACATTAAAGGTGACCTTGTGGGCTCCACTTTCTGTGGCTGCTGCTTTATTTTTTTCTCTCTTGCTTGAACGATGGAGTGATGTTGTGCATTGTGACATTGTCATGCAGCCTCTGAAGTCACCAGAAGACTGAAACCCTCCCTCCTATTTCTGTTCGAAGGGATGACTAGGCATTTTGCAGCTTGCAAAACATTTGTGTCATACCTTTTCAGTTAATACAAAGATTTGGTGGGATGTGCAATTGTTTGCCAGAAAAGATATGTTTGATTGAACCAGCAGTTAAACTGAACTAAATATACAATTAAGCTTGGAATGTGACTCAACATGTAACTTTAAAAATAAATATGAACTCTTACAGTAAACATTTTACTTCTAAATGTGGTAATTCGCTTCTGAGAAGATTGGGGAAGGAGTCTGTCGTCTCATGTCAGATTTGTCAGGCTGCAGCATCTTAATTAGCTGAGCTAATAATTGGGGCCCAGGCCATAAGTGAAAGAACCCGAGAGGGAAATTTATTATAAAAAGTAGTTTCCAGTGATGAGAATACAGAGAATCAAGATGTTGCCTGTCTGTTGTGTGAGACATGATTGTGAGTGAAGAGAGGGAGGAGGGGATGGAAGATCTCCCAGTTAGACTCCTACATATGGAATATCTGAAGGTTTTGTGGTTTTTTTCAGCATAATTGCACAAAAGGTAAGGTGGACAGTGTTACAACTAATGATATAAAATACAGTTTGGATGGAATTACTGAAGCTTTCTATACATTTATGGCGCATTTTGTTATATTGTCCACATGACCAAATCTCTTCATCGGCGCTGATAAACATGGCAAAATGCTTTTGCTGCTCACCTTCAGCTTAAATTACAACAAGTTTTTACATATGGTGAATTCAGTGCTCATGAAAGGCACTTGATTGACAGCAGTGGAAATCAAATTTTGGATTTGGCTTTAATTACTCAGCTTTCCAAACCCAGGCTCAAAGTGAGTTGCACTCAGAGTGTTTACAATCTATGTTTGTGCTTGAAACAGTGGAAGAAGCATCTCTAAGATCTGAATCCTGGCTCAAATCAAAAGGCTAATCCTCCTGTCCAAATCACTTCGTTACTCCAGGATGCAATAAAATATGAGATAAGTTCCATTCCCACCTGCTTCAGTCATACTCTGGAGGGACCATTTTTATGGGTAATACCTTAGTTCATTTTCCATCCCAGTTCTGTTAGGAGCCTCTCCACTGTGGTAACCAATTGCTGCTAAGTTATGATGAGGAGAGGGGTTAACGTATTTTATGAATTAAGTATGTTTTCACTTTGTCATTGCTGTGGGAAGTACAGTACAATACAAAACATACATTGCAGGGGCCAAGCAAGTGGTTCAATGTGGTTTATAATCAAAGAAAACCAAGCAGTTCATAGGAATTACATTAAAAAATAAAAATCAATAAAAGTGAAGGTAAATCAGACATCCAGGTATTGTTTAAACAGAAGTGTAGGTGGACAAATTCAATTCAGTGCAATTTAGGTCTTTTATACCGCTAATATCCCCTGTTTAGGGTTCAGTTCGGTTTACAGCATTAGTAGGGCAGCAGTTACAGATTTATAATTAAGACATTTGGTGAATACATTCTTATAGTGTTGTACAGCTATGTTAAGTTAGATATTTCTACAGTACTTGGCGATCAATGCATGGTGGGTATTATTTTGCAGTCTTTGGGAAGAAGAAGGCTTTTAGCTTCTTATGGAAGCTGGGGTAGGTTTTCTGTGCTCTGATAGTCAACGGGAATGAGTTCCATAGTGGGATTCCTGTCACCGAAAAGAGTGAATTAAAGATCCTCTGGAATCGGACTTCCTTGTGAAAGGGTGGGGCTAGGATCAATTGTTCTTTTAGTTGGAGTGATCAATGCAGATAGATGAGATGTTAATCAGGAGTGCAGAGGTTGCACCTTGAAGATTTTGAAAGATAAGGCACTTTAAATTTCGTTCTTTCTGCTATTGGTAACCAGTATAGTATTTGTTAAATAAGGTGAGACACTGTTGTATCTATTCAGTTTGAATATTGATCTTCTGTGTTCTGTATGATCTGTAGTTTTTTTTAGATGTTTGCTCTTGATGCCAAGAAATAGGGCATTGCAGTAGTCCAGGTTTGGTAGGATAAGCATTTGTACCAATATTACTAAGGCTTTTTGATCAAAGAGTGATCTTATTAGACGAGGTTGCCTCATTTTAAACATTGTTTTCTTCCATAGTTGGTTGATACGGGATAAGAGTGATAATGAGGAGTCAAGGATGACTTCAAGGACTCTGGCTTCTGATTCAACTGGGAAAGTGATGTTGCTGGGTAGTGTTATTGAAGTTGGGACCTCAGTTCCTTGATTCCGGAATCAGAGAATCTTCGTCTTTTGGGTGTTCAATTTCAGTTTGTTTGCCAGAGCCCAGGTTTGAATGGTCTGCATCCCGAATGTTGCTGAACAGGTTGGATCTGGGTGTGGGGATGTCAGCAGTAGTAGGAGCATGATAGTAGGATAGTAGTAATTCTCCTGACTCCAGGTTTGTAGACCTGAGGGAGAACATAAGAAGTTAAACAGGAGGGCGGAGAGCGGGGAAACTTGAGGAACTCCACATTTTGGAATCCAGAATTTGGAAAGGTTTTTATTTTGTTTCACTGAGTAGCTTCAGTTTGAGAGGAATTTGATTAACCATTTGAGGACTAGTCCGGTTATTCTAGTTTGATTCAGACGTTCCAGTAGCATTACTTGATCTACTGTGTCGAACGCCACTGAGATGTCAAACTGAAGTAGTAGAACCTGATCTCCTTTGCGTAGCTGTTGTTTGACATATGTTGTTAGTACTAGGAGCAGGGTTTCAGTGTGGTATGCAAATCTGAATTGGGACTGGTGTGGTGTTGAGAATGTGTCCAGGTATTTGGAAAATTGTTTACTGACATATGATTCAAGCATTTTTGTAGAGTGGTATGCTTGCCACTGGGCGGTAATTTGCCGCAGAGGCCGTATCTAACCCTGAACCCTTTACTAGAGGTTTGAGAACGATTTTGCTCATGTCTGGGGGAAGAGAACCGGAATCAAGTAGCCTGTTGAAGCAGTCTGTTAACCATTGAATCACTTCTTTTGGGGTGGTTTGGATCAAGAATTCTGGCAGTGGTCTAAGAAGCAATATGAGCATGAGCATTTTAGTAGAAGTGATTTTATGTCTTCAGTTGATAGTGGTTGGAAGAATTCCCATAGTTGGTTTGCATGAGTTCCCTGACTTGAATCTAGGGTGGAGTTGCTACCCTAGATTCAAGAAGGAAATAATCCTCACAATGATGGCTGGTGGATAAAGAGCAAGGAAGAAACAGACAATGGAAGATGTCTTGTCAAAACATGCAGTCTTTATTTAAAACATATATCCTCTTTCTACTTTTGGAACGATTCTTTGCTGTTGTAGTCACTTTCGAGCAATTGGATGCTATTCAGATGTTGACTAAAAGTTCTTTAGAACAAGGATTTTTGACCAGGAATGAATTTAAATATCTGAATTTTAAAACTCTTCAGCTGCCTATTTTTTACATCTTGCCGAAGGTGCATAAGAATTTACAACAGCCTCTGGGTTGTCCTATTGTTTTATCTAGAAATTCCCTCCTTGAGTGTATATACAAGCATGCTGTTCAAACCTAAAGGCGAAACTCTGCCAGTTCTTTCTTGGTTTTGAGCTCCACAAGTTTTGTGTTGTCTTGGAGTTATCAATAGAAATCAAACAAAATAAAACATGGAAAAGAAAATAAGATGATACCTTTTTTATTGGACATAACTTAATACATTTCTTGATTAGCTTTCGAAGGTTGCCCTTCTTCCTCAGATCGGAAATAAGCAAATGTGCTAGCTGACAGTGTATATAAGTGAAAACATTCAAGCATTACTATGACAGTCTGACAGGGTGGGAGGATGGGGGTGGGTAGGAGGTATGCATGGGACCATCAAAGCATATCATTGATATTCTAACAGGATGGGTGTGGATAGGTGAGGGGTGGGGTGATCAACAGAGACATACAGCTTTATGGTTTATAATGGGCTAGGGTGTTGTCTTGGATAAACTGCTGAATACCAGGAAGAGAATCAAGCAAACTCTTGGTTTGTTGATTAAAACTTATCCCTAATGCAGCCAATTTGGTGAAACATGGCCATGTCGGGACTTGTGCAATAAAGTTTTCTGGACTCATCTCTGAGTATACTGGACTTTTTTCATATCTGCTTTGGTCTGTTGCAAAAACATGAAGGGTGCTTTCTCCTTCAATTTTTGGTAACAAGCAATGAACCGTTCTCTTTTCCTGGTGCCATTTTGGAATGCTGATAAGATCTTTGTATAAAGTTTAAATTCATCAAGACACAACATTGAAAAAGAGCTTTACCAGGTTACATGTCAGTTTATATTTACTTTACGTTATTTGGATTTCTAAACTGCTTGTACCAAAAAGTTCTAAACGGTTTGCAAGTGTTGAAAGAGATACCGAGACAATCCCTCGGGACTTTATAGTCGGGTCAGGTACACGAGAGCAGAATAGCATTAGCGTAGGATTTTTTTTAAGAGGGTTGTTTTTACCTATTTTCTGAATTGTGTATAGTTGTGTAAATTGTCTAAACTTATATATATATGAGATGTGAAGGAGCATTTTCAATATGATATCTAAATCTAATTTTGTATATTTTGCTGAACATAGCAATTTTTGAACCAGAAAAATCTTTCTCTTTTTGCTTCGAAAATGTCCATTTCCTAGATGTTTTGTGTTCAGTGTGTTTTTCTTTTGTGACCATTAAAAAAAAAAAAATACCGTTCAAGAGAAAAACTCACAAAAACACGCCATCAGGGCGTATGGGGGGGGGGGGGGGCAGCATTCTTAGTAGACTGGCCACACAGACATCCCAGCAGAGCAGTAGGGCACCCTAGGGAACACTGCAGTGTACACATAAAAGGTCCAAGGTACACATCTCACCGTTACACCTTTATATTGTATGGTGAGCCCTCCAAAACCCACCAAAAAACTACTGTACCCAACTGTACTCCACTTCAGTAACCATTGTGACTGCAGGTGTCACCTATATGTGGGTACAGTAGGTTTTTTTGGTGGGTTTTGGAAGGCCCACACTTTCCACCACAAGTTAGAGGGGATGTGGACCTGGGTCCCCTTCTCTACAGTCTGGGTTTCTGGAGCCGGCTACACCATAGCCGGTTAAGTGCCATATTCAGCATTTAACCTGCTATGGGGCACTGCGTAAAGATAGGGCTGACTTTTATCTGGTCTTATTTATGCAGTGACCTTGGCCGGTTAAGTACTGAATATCGACACTTCATCGGCCAACTGCTAACTCCGTTCCTGGAGCACTCCCAAAATATCGGTTTTGCTTTAAGCGCTAACCGGTCATTTTCAGCAGCCCTAACTGGTTAAGTGGCCCTGAAAATGACTGGTTAGCCCCAGGTGATTTAACTGACTAGGAGCGGCCAGTTAATTTGCTTTGAATACCGACCCCTAAATGTATTTATACACCACACACTATATTGATTCTTGGGTAGAAATATGTATCATTATCCCGGTTTTGCCATTTTTCACTGATTTCTCCCCCCCCCCCCCCCCCCCCCCCAGTTCAATTCACAATTTCTGTGAAACTGATGTCCCTAGGTGAGATGTAATAATGATCTTCTCTCCAGCATCTTGTAGATGTTGACTTGAAGTGGGATCACCTCGTGGCCTCCCACTACCTCATTTTTTGGGAAGAGGCTTTCTCTACCTTTGTGTGGCATTCAGTGCATTTAGCCTGGAGACAACAAGACTTTTCTGCCTTACCTTTTCTTTTCAGATCCTTGACACTCTCTGCTGCAGGATGTCAACTGTTTGTTGCACTACTTTCAATTTGTAACCACCGACCTTTTCTTTGCCTTGCTGGGCTATTATTTCCTGCTTAGTTTTATCTGATATTTAAATCACATCTAAAGAGAGGTGATAATTCAAGTTTATAGTGATCAAGGGGTTGATGCAGAAAGCCGAGTGGTAGAGTTATATGTGTACGTTTTGTTAACACGATAACCCCCCCTCCCCCCACTCATCTGAGCCCCCCGCATTCATCAATCTCCTGATCCTTCCCTGAACCCCCCCACACCCCCTCCCAAATGAATAAAAGCTTTGGTTTCCAGTAGATTCCCAACCTCCCTGACACCCCCCCCCCCCAAAAAAAGGCCCTAGTATCTAGTGAAACTCATGATGACCTCAGCTCCACTATCCCCCATCTCCCCCCTGAGATGACCTGTTGATTTCCCCTCCTCCCAAAAAAAAAAAAAAAGCATACTCCTGGTTTCTAGTGGTCCTCATCTACCCATCACTTCACCAAAAAAACAGCCGTGGTGTCTAGAGGTGCTCCTTCTCTAGATACCAGGATTATGCTTTGGGGGGGGGGGGGGGGTCATGGGTGCCATCAGACACCAGGGCTGTTTTCAAGGGGATTGGGCCCACTAAACACTAGGGCTTTTCTTCCATTTGGGGGGGGGGAGTGGAGATCAGGAAGGTCATTGGGGGGACGGGGTGAGGGTCACAGATGACACTAGACACTAGGGCTGTTTTCAGAAGGCTCAACCAGATACCAGTACTTTTATTCCTATTCTTGAGGGGTTAGAAAGGCAATGGGGGGGGGGGGGGGGTTGGGGATGGAGGTCAGAGGTCTAGGGGGGCCAGAGGTGGGAGGGGGTGTTAGCTTTTTTTTCTCTGATGCACTGTGCAGAAGAGCAAGCTTAACCCTTCTTCCTCTCTTAAGATGTGGCATTTAAGGTGAGCACAATACAGGAATCTAAAGTCTTCTGCAGCAGTTCTCTCCATCAGGGTGGAATAGCTTAGGCTCTTTATCATTCATTTAAATATGCTGTGCGCTGGTGCTTAATGCAAGGTTTTGCTTCAGGGCAAAATATTTTTTTTTCATTGTGTGACCATTTACTTGCTCAAACTTCTTGCCAACAGTGTGTGTTCACCCTTGGTAGCTTTCTGCATTGACCCCCAAACAGGGCAAACAGTCTGTTTCCATCCGCATCAAGGCCTAGGAAGCAAGCTGAGCTCTACAGCAGGGTTAGAAACCTCTAGAAGGTGGCCTTCCTCTGGCTAGGGTTCTTTATTCACGGCTGGTTTCTTTTATCTGTTGGAGGACTTTTAGAAAGGTTCTGACATGTGAACTGTCAATATAATCGTGTCATCTTTTCTCTTTCTCCCCAGCTGAAACTCACATTTACCCTGGACAAGGAAAGCGGGATGCCTCAGGGCTGTTACATCTATCAGTACAGGGACAGTAACAAGTAAGTTTCACAAACCTGATTTGCACATATGCCACAGGAAGGGAGTTTGCATGTTGGAGGCCGACCAAAAACCAGCCTGAAAATGGTATTCAGCCTTGTTTTGGTTTTGACTGAAAACGCCATTGCTTTTTTTGGTAAAACCGAACCTATGCTGTGCAGTCCCCACTCTCTTCCTTCCCCCTCCCTGAACAGAAGGAACACCTCTTGTCTTCCAGAAGAGTAGCACCCCACTCCCCCAGGCCTGTCGTTTCATTGGTGCTGTAGTGCCTAGCAGAGGCAGGAATGATCCCAGTTGCTCCTATCCATGCTGGGTCCTCAGTCAAAATGGTTGCTGGGAGCTCCAACGACAATCTTGCGAGACTGCTTCTGAGGTCTTGGCAGCCATTTTTTGACTGAGGACCCAACGTGGTCTTGACCAACTGGGGATAGTTCCTGCCCCAGCTATGCACCACATCAGCAATGAGGCGGAGAGGGTGGTAGCTATGGGTGGATGCAGGAGGGGGCTTCTTCTCTTCAGGGGGTGGGCAGGCAGGCCTATGGGTGGGGCCACGAGGAGGGAAGGATTGGAGGTGTTTCCCATTTGGGGGGTCAGGGCTAGTTTTAGTTTCAGTTGGAAACTTAGGGATGAATTTCAGCTGAAACTGAAAACCCTGTTGCTCGTATGCCACAGGAAGGGGGTTTGACACCTCCATTAGCACCTAGCTGTCAGAGAGGCCAATGTAATAAAGTGCAGGAGGCCTAGCACACGTTCTGTACTCCATTTTCTGTGCTAATATGGCTTCTCTGTGCAGAAAGGAATTTAGTGGGCAAGAAAACTATACCCAAAGACTTACATAGCATTGGTGCACTGCTCATTTAAATCTAATGGTGGTAATTGTGTTAGCTATTAAATCCACATTCAGAGAAGTGTATAAAAGACTTGAAGATTGAGCGCATGATTTTCTAATGCCTGATCTGAGGAGGAGTAAAGAGTTAGCCTGTTTTTCTGAAGATGGCATTAGTGAAGCTTTCATGCCCAATATTTCATGTAAGAATAAAGGACCCACAACTTTTTGCTTGTTTTGTTGAAAGGGACGGGTCAATCGGTGAAAAAATGGCAGGGGGGGGGGGGGGGTGAGTACCTGAGGTGATCATGTCTGCAAATTTGGAATTAAGGGGGAGGTGCCACTGCTGTGAACTGATGTCACTGCCCTCAAGTACAGGAACTTAAGATACTTTTAATGAACAGAAGTATTCCAGATATGCACCTCTGATGTTTATGTTTATTATGGACTTGATATACTGCCTTTGCTTACAAAAAGATCAAAGTGGTGGACAATAACAAAATAAGTTCATAAGTAATACCACACTGGGAAAAGACCAAAGGTCCATCGAGCCCAGCATCCTGTCCACGACAGCGACCAATCCAGGCCAAGGGCACCTGGCAAGCTTCCCAAACGTACAAACATTCTATACAATCAAGCCATTGTGACATCACTAATGAGGTTGGCTCTTATTGGTGGAATGAGCCACTATGACATCACAATAGGTTAAATCACTGCTCTATGTAATAAAAGTGAGCCAAGTAGAGGACATAAGTACATAAGTAATGCCACACTGGGAAAAGACCAAAGGTCCATCGAGCCCAGCATCCTGTCCACGACAGCGGCCAATCCAGGCCAAGGGCACCTGGCAAGCTTCCCAAACGTACAAACATTCTATACATGTTATCTGGTAGCGCTATATAAATGCTATTAGTAGTAGTAGTAATAACCCCTTTTTAAACTCTGCCAAGCTAACCGCCTTCACCACGTTCACCGGCAACAAATTAGCGTTGCTAATATAAGTCTATTAGCAATAGAAAAGAGGCATTCACATAGGTGAGGAGAGAAATGGCAAAGAGGGGGAACGGCAAAAGGAGCAAAGCCAAAGGCCTTCTGAAAAAAATGGGTCTTTTAAATCTGGAGAGGGAAAGTTCACATCTGATATTTGCTGGTAAGCTGTTCCAGAGGAAAGGAGCCAAGAAAGAATGCAGCATGGCAGGTAGATTCGTAGTGGGCTTGCTTGGGGTAGGGCAAGACTAGCTGGTTAGCATCCAGAGATCTAAGAGCACGAGAAGGGGTGTACGGGGATAATTAGTGAAGCCAAGTGGGGTCTTATGAATAAGGAGATAGATCTTAAATAGTATGCGGTGTGAGACGGGGAGCCAGCTGGTAGAGGAGTGATTGAGTCAAATCGCTTAGCCAAAATAGCAAGCGGACAGCAGAGTTTTGACTGAGGAAGCCCTGCGTAAACTATATTACAATAATCCAGTTGAGACGTGATAAATGTGTGAATTAAGTCCAAAAGGTGCCAGAAAAATCCCTTCTTTACAACCTGAGAGATTTGCTGATCAAATGCCAGCTTTGAATCATTGACAACCCCGAGATATTTAAAAGAGTCAACAGGGACGATAGAAAGGTCAGAAAGTGTAAGAGGTGCAGTGGGTTTAGATAATAACCCAGAAATCCAGCTTGCATTCGTTTTAGCAGGGTTCAGTACAAGTCTATGTGAGGGTAACACATGGCTATACGGAGTGGTGCCATTTCAGGTCAAAAGGAGAAACAGGATGGATCAGTAGTGTAAGTGTCGATTTACTGCCGTCACACGCGTGATGTGTACCTGTTTCCATGGTGATCAGCGCACGCTCCTATGCTGGTGTAGATTTTGTATGCACACAGGATTTGTATACTATTTGTTTAGTGTGGGCTGTACCTCACTGCATAGTCTGCTGACGCCTCAGAGTCACGTGGCCTGTAATAAGGTTTGGGGTTTACGGTTTTCTAGCCTCTTCAGAGAAACAAGGTGTTTAGTTATATGTGGAAAGGGGGAAATATTCTCACCCAAAAGCTGTACTCCCAGAACCTGAGGAGAAAGCTGTCTAGTTTACTGCCTCTGTTGATTACACAGTCAGGCACCAAATTTTATTTTGCACGGCTTTCCTGTTTCCTGGTGTTACGTAAGTGTTATAGTCTGAGACAGACCAAAGGTCCATCAAGCCCAGCATCCTGTTTCCAACAGTGGCCAATCCAGGTCATAAGTACCTGGCAAGATCTCAAAACAGTACATTTTATGCTGCTTATCCTAGAAACGGTTGTGCTACAAGACATGTCTGGTGTCTCCTACAGCTGAATTACCTGTGTTATGTCAGTGAGCCATGAGCTGTCTCTCTGTGGTTAATTCTTAGGGAGGGAAAGTGGATGAGGGCTATTCAAATTCTTCATTGATCCTCTGTCCTGCCAGCAGAGAGAGGGAAAGTCTCAGACACAATACCATACAGCAGTAGCACAGAGCTGCATGAGGTGTGAACTGTCTCGCTGCACCCTACGCCTGGAATAAACTTCCTGAGCCCCTACGTCTTGCCCCATCCTTGGCCACCTTTAAATCTAGACTGAAAGCCCACCTCTTTAACATTGCTTTTCACTCGTAACCACTCGCCTCCACCTACCCTCCTCTCTTCTTTCCTCTACACATTAATTGATTTTGTTTGCTTTATTTTTTGTCTACTAGATTGTAAGCTCTTTGAGCAGGGACTGTCTTTCTTCTTCTATGTTTGTGCAGCGCTGCGTACGCTTTGTAGCGCTATAAAAATGCTAAATAGTAGTAGTAGTAGTAGTGGAGGAAAAAAACAGGTGGGTTAAGTGACAAAGCAGTGTTGGCTCAGCCGCTTTCACTTTTACAAGTGACAGGCAAAAAACAAGGACCTTTAAACCCTGCTGCTGAAGATGCACTATCAGCTCTGTACACATCAGCAGATAGATCAGGCAACGTCCAGCACGTGAAGGAACTTCCCAGGTCACATGCAGGCTGCAGAGTGTGACCCAGTCAAGTTTGGCACCTGCAGGAAGCTGCGGGTATTACAGAAATCCATGCAAGACTTCAGAGAGTGTGGCACCCATTCATTTCTTACTAGTGCCTTCCCTTTTGAGCTTGCTCTGGCATTAGGAGCTGAGGATCAAAATGAACATTCTTGTTCTTGTGGCATTTAAGTAAAGAAGGCTGACCTGTGAGGGGTAATTTTGTCAAGTGAGCTGTATCATGGACGGTGTAATAACTCACAGAAATGATTAGAATACTGTGCCCACATGCGGGTATAAATGGCCCAAATCCGCTTAAAATCTGCGCATATGTCACGTAGCAGGTATTTGACAGGTGGGCATGCACGTGGGTGGTGTCTTGGTTAGGCACAAGCATTCACAGCGTAAGCGCGTTCGCCCCTATATACCCGGTTACGCTGTAAAGGAAAGGAGGGGCCTGTGTTCCTTTACAAAAAAGGCTCTCCTCAGGCTCTATAACACTGCTATAGAATTATTCTCTGCAGGACTCCTGGGTCGAGCTGGGTTTGTTGCTGGACTTGGTAGAAGATACAGTGTTGGTGCTTTGTCTGTGACAGAATAATGAAGGAATTAGACTCCTAAGCTGTTATACGATCGTCAAGATCTTGCCAAAGTCATCTTTTAGTGGAGTCAGGTAGGGTCGCTGTTGGAAAAATGAACTGCGCCTGATTTGCTGGAATAAGTTGCCTGATGCTCTGAGGGGTCAGACGTCTCTTCTGGCTTTTTGAAAGGGCCTTAAACAGTTTCTTTTTCCTTCTCTTTAATTATTTGTCAACGTGTTACTTATTCATTGTTTTGTGTGTTATGTAACCTGTGTCGACTGATATTTAAAAAAAAAAGGGGGGGGGGGGTAAAATTTTTTAAATAAATGCAACATAGGGAGAAACTCTTGGGTAGATTTGAATGGAGGTTTGTGGTGGCTCATGTTGCTGTGACCCTGCTGGGCTGAAAGCTCAAAGGAGCAGGAGGAAACTTAAGAAGCCAAAAACCAGCAAATAAAAAGACAGCTGAATTCCTAGGTGCTGTCCAGTGAGGTAATATTCCCAACTTTATCTTAAATAAAATGTGCTTCCTTCCGTAGCCAGCAAATGAATGGTGCGAAATCTCTTGTTTGCTGTGATGTCATGTGATGGTTGGACTTGTACCATGTAATCATGCTGAGCAGCGGCTTCTGCATGGAGTTAACCCACGGAAGCAGGAAGAGGGAATTTACTACTTTGGGTGTTTACTGACTGAGGACTGACTTTCGCAGTTTTCAGTTGCAGTGAACAGGAAAGTAAGTGCAACACCTGATGAATCAATACAGAAGAGGGAATGGCTTTGACAGTGATATTAAGAAACTGTGCTCGTAATTGAGTGTTAATTACGAGCACAGTTTCTTAATATCACTGTCAAAGTTTAAAAAAAACAACAACCCCAAAACAGGTCCTGAAGGCTTGGGTTAGGCGTCTTTTCTTCTAGGCACAGATTGATGGTACCTTTTGCTTCTTTCTCCTGTTAGTCATTCTTGATGACAGACATTCCTAAATCTACGGAGAGCAATACTGAAGTCAGGATCTTCTTTCATCTATCCCCTATCTGCCCCTATCGGTCTGACTGTTCACGTGTCCTTTAGATTGTAAGCTCTTTGAGCAGGGATTGTCCTTCTATGTTAAATTGTACAGCGCTGCGTAACCCTAGTAGCGCTTTAGAAGTGTTAAGTAGTAGTAGTAGTTATCAAGGAGCCAATCGTACAGCTGCTGACTCCTTCCTCAAGAGTGAACCCATCACCCAAGTCTCTGGCAACACAGCACACTTTTTATATTAAACAGACTTTTATATGGGGTAATCACGCATCTCAGTATAGGAATTGCAGATGCAGATTTGCTACTCAGTTCCCAGAATGAACTGGGATTTGAAATTGAAAAAAAAATATATATTTTTTTACCCAGCCTGTTCCTTCTCTTTTGTTACCGAAATTTAATATACCGCCTGGCTTCTACAGATCACAGTGGTTCACAAATATTTAAAATTACAAATTTTAAAAAGAAAAGAATGCCATTTCATATGATAGAAAAGACCTAACAACATTCTCTGAAGGTACTCATTAGCAAAGTAAACACACAAAAATATTGTTTTCTCATTAGAGGTGTCCTAATAGATCCTAAATTCCTCTTCTCCAATTACTACTACTACTACTACTATTTAGCATTTCTATAGCGCTACAAGGCGTACGCAGCGCTGCACAAACATAGAAGAAAGACGGTCCCTGCTCAAAGAGCTTACAATCTAATAGACAAAAAATAAAGTAAGCAAATCAAATCAATGTGTACAGGAAGGAGGAGAGGAGGGTAGGTGGAGGCGAGTGGTTACAAGTGGTTACGAGTCAAAAGCAATGTTAAAGAGGTGGGCTTTCAGTCTAGATTTAAAGGTGGCCAAGGATGGGGCAAGACGTAGGGGCTCAGGAAGTTTATTCCAGGTGTAGGGTGCAGCGAGACAGAAGGCGCGAAGTCTGGAGTTGGCAGTAGTGGAGAAGGGAACAGATAAGAAGGATTTATCCATGGAGCGGAGTGCACGGGAAGGGGTGTAGGGAAGGACGAGTGTGGAGAGATACTGGGGAGCAGCAGAGTGAGTACATTTATAGGTTAGTAGAAGAAGTTTGAACAGGATACGAAAACGGATAGGGAGCCAGTGAAGCGACTTGAGGAGAGGGGTAGTGTGTGTAAAGCGACCCTGGCGGAAGACGAGATGGGCAGCAGAGTTTTGAACCTATTGGAGAGGGGAGAGGTGACTAAATTAAACGCCTGCCTCAAATAAAAGCTTTTAAGCATGATCATTCTGGATTATTACTGCCTTTTCTAATTCTGAGGGCGAGGCGAGTTACGTTCTGGTACTTAAGTTATTTCTTCTGTTAAATTACCCAACTGAACCAGAAAGAAAGTCCAAGAACTTGCTCCAGAAGTGGAATTCTGCCTTGGCTACGTTTTCAGAGCCTAGCTAAATACTTTTTACTAAGTTGGCACCAAAATTGACCACAGTTGGCCTTGACGTCCTTTGTATTTATGGAACATGCCAAAAGTGTCGAGAGTTGAGAAGAGCTGATTGAGTTGGCTCTGGAAGGCAGAGATGCTTCGTATGTCCCACACAGAGGTAAACCAGTGTCAAAAAGAATAAATCCAGATCTCTTGTGGTAAACCTCTGATGGGATTATTTGTCCCCTGTCCAGTAACGACCGATCATGGTTTTCCATAATTGCATAAGTGTGACTGCTGAGACAAAGAATGTGCTTATTCTTCGGAGAAGATGTGTGATTTAGCTGGTTGAAGATGAGATCGCTCACCGTGCCACTAGGGAATTGGCACTTCCTCTCCTGTTGTCTTCTGAAATCAGTACAAAGTAAAATCTGAATGAAAATTTACACTGCTGGTTCTTTGTTATAATGATTTATTTCACCTGATGTTCCTGTGGAAGCGAGTGTACTGTGTTTCCATGCTGGCAGAAATGTCATAGGCTCATTCCAGGGAGGTTGCTTAGCGTGTTTTTTTTTTTTTTCTGGGTTTGACATTTGCAAAGCCCTCCAAAAATGATATGGTGGAAGTAATTAACTCGGAAACGCTGTTCTTTCCCTCTTTTTTTTTTCCTCTTTGGAATTTTACAAGCAAGTTAGAAGTTTTCAAACAAAATTTGTAGAGCAAAAATAATAATAATGTAAGAAAATCTACTAACTTACAAAAGAAAATTCATTCCCCAAGCTAACTTGCCCACTAGACAAAATTAACTTTATTCAAGTTGGTAGGATAGGCTGATTGAATAGTCATTGAGAATTCTGAGGAGGCATGAAAGTCACCATGGGAAGAGTAAAGAGAAAGGGAGGTACGAGAAAAGTTGTTAATGATACTTTTTTGAAATTGAAATGGTTAATTGTATTTTGGAGCAAATATTAATTAAAAAACAGAATACAAAAAAGCTTGCACATTATGCTTTTCTTACCACAGGGAAAGGTCCTTCTTCTTAACCTTAGTGGTATGTTTCAATGTACCGCTAGAGGTCAGGAACTGGCAATATGCAAATTAGCGGTGCTTGAAGCAGGAGTGAGTGAATATTGCTCTTACCTTGCGACCAAGGCCTTGTGAGGTATTTGGGGCCTACTTGTGAATTTCTTTGGGAGGGGAGGAAGTGAGGATGCATCGGGGGGGCCCCATCATGGGTTTTCTGTGGGAGTGTTTGGGAATGTTTCAGGGCCTGTTTTGGAGGGGGTGGGGGGGGGGGCTTCGGGGTCCATTTGGGCCACCTGGGAATTTTTTAACAGTTTGGTTCATGCTGTGTGAGAAACGCTGTCATGGGCCACAGACATTCCTCTTGTTTTGAAGAAACGTTCGATCTTTACTCCTCATTATTGTAGGTATATCAGACTGATAACATCGGTCGTTGTGATGAACTCCTAATTCAGGGCCTTTGTGCCGAAACACAGCTGTTTGAGTCCGGTATTATAATAAATTGATGCGACTTCTACATCTTGGATTCTTATTTTTGTTGGACGTCACTCTTTTTAGTTGTGGCAGAAAAAGAGGAGCAGCTTGATGTACTGCTGCTGCTTTTCCCCCTCCTGCCTCCCAATCAGTATGAGGAGGTAGGGAAAGAATCGAAGGAAGGTGGTAGCTGAAAATGCAATGAGCCTGCACATCCTTTTTTATACCTATGGGTCACATGGCACATAATGCAAACTAATGTCAGTTAGCATATGCTAAGCTTTTGTAAAATGGCCCCAGAACTAGCTGTTCGCCTGCAGACCTGGAAATAGTGATAGTCGTCAGCAAAGTGAGCAGGAGAAATGGTGGACTGGGAAATAAAACTACATCTTCCTACATGCAGTCCTGCGAAACCAGTGCTCCCTCAGCCTGGCCTGTGTGAGATAGAATAGTCTAGTGTATGTAGTGTGTACTTAGCCCTTTGCGTCTTGAGTGGTGTCTTGCTGTGGAAATTATGCTCCTGCTTTTTGTCTTGAAGAGTTTTGCATATCTTTCGTGGACACACATCCATAACCATGTTTTGTGCCTGGTTGCTGGCTAGTCTTTCCTTTGGTATATGGAGCCACAGTGGTCCAGAGTCATTACTCTATGCTGAGAATCAGTGAGACTCTCAGCCTGCGGTAGGGATTGTTTTTTTGGGACATGAATGTGGATCCATTGCGGCTGTGAAGCAACGTGAATGGAAACTCCTCTTGCTTTTTTGTTAATATGACTGAAGCTTGCACTCTGTGTCCTTTCTCTGCCCCTCTTACTTTTCCTGTACATGTGAGGAGCTTGCTTTCTCGTGGACCTTTAGCTGTATGTCTCAGAGCCTGGTATGCCTGAAATCAAAATATTCACACCCTGGCTTCCTGTGCTGTGAGATAACGTTCTAGAGGATTATTTTAGTGTTGCACAGTCATCATAGTGGGTCTCTCAGTTTCTTCACTGTAAACGATGGTTGTAAGAGATCTTAGGCGCTACAAAAAGGAGAGGAAAGGCGAAGGGGTGGTTCTGTCATTAGGCGGTTACCTCAGGTGGAAGATTTGGAAGTGGGGGGGGGGGGGGGGGCAGCAAGTACTCTCAAATCAGTGGAGTCATGGCTGCCTTACGTAGTTCTGTCTGAAGCAGCAGGTGGCAAGTCTCTTCTCTGGCCACCATGAATAAAAACAAAAGTGTGGAGTCTTTGAGTCCCTGTCGACCATATCTGTTCTGGTGCATTCTATTAATGTCAGAGAGGGCAGGATTGGCAGGTCATTTGATATCCATATGAGTCTCAAAGGCTCTGCATTTATTTATTTATTCCTACCATGGCAGTAGGCCTTAGAAGATACCATGACTGTGATGGCTTATGTGGGGGAAGGGAAGTTGATTATGCTAGTCCGGGGTTGGTTGAAGAAGCAATGTAGGACCAGGTGGCAAGGGGAGGGAAGAGACAGTATATACTGGATATGAGGTAGTGGGAATAGGGAGACCCAGGCAAGATACTGGACAAAGGGGAAGGGGAATAGGGAAATTGAATGGAGATGCTGGAAATGGGGGAGGGGAAATAGGGAGATGCTGGACATGGGGGGGGGGGGAATAGGAAAATTGAGGAGATGCTGGTTGTGGGGAGGGAGGACAAAGGGAGATGTAGGGGACATGCTGGACATGGGGGAAGGATGACATAGGGAGATGCTGGACATAGGGGACCTAGTAAGAAGGCAGAAAGGAGATGCTGGACATGGAAAGAGAAATCAGGAGACCCAGGAAGATGAAATGGCATGGGGGAATAGAGACATCCAGGAAATATGCTACATCAAGGAGCGCTAGGGAGGTTAAATTCTTAGATGTAATAACTGACTGCTTCTTGGAACAACTGGTCCAATTATCAACAAGAAGGGGAACTATTTTAGATGTAGTTCTTAGTGGAATGCAGGTCATGGTATGAGAGGTAACGGTGTTGGATCAGCTGGTCATAACATGATCAAATTTGAGCTGATATCTGGAGTGAAGTCACTGAAGAAATCTACTGTAGCAGCATTCAATTTTCGAAAGTGACTATGACAAACTGGGGGAAATTATTAAAAAGAAGCTGAAAGGGTCGATCACAAAGGTTAGAACTTTAAATCAGGCGTGGATCAGGTGTATTCCACATATTAACAGAGGTAGAAACAAGATCAAATGGCAGCCATCATGGTTAAAAGGTGAAGTGAAAGAAGCTGTTAGTGCCAAAAGAGCATCCTTCAAAGAATGGAAAAAGATCCGCATGAAGAAAATAAGAACCAACATAAACAGTGTCAAACTAGATGCAAAGCACTGATAAAGAAGACTAAAAGAGAATATGAAGAATAACTTGCCATGGAGACAAAAACTCATAGTAACACCTTTCTCAGGTACATCAGAATCGGAAAGCCTGTGAGGGAATCCGTGGGACCGTTAAATCATAAAGAAGCAATAGGGGCACTTAGAGGACAAGGTCACAGTGGAGAGATTGAATGAATTGTTTGATTTGGTCTTTAAGGAAGAAGATGCAAGAGATCTGTAGTGGAAATGGTTTTCAAGGGTGACGATGCGGAGGAACTGAAAGAAATCTCGGTGAACCTGGAAGACCTACTAAGTCAAATTGACAGGTTAGAGTGATAAATCACCTGGACCGGATGGCATTTCCAGCTTTTTCTTATAGAATCTGTAAATCTCAGTTGTACCAGTTTTTTCTATGTCACTTTGAACCATCTCATTCATAATCTGCAGTCCTGAGTTGCAACTATCAATCTCTCATCTTTAGGTTTCAATTCTCCGCTTCTTTAACCATTCATGGGTTTGATCCACATCTGTCGGATTTCCACTGTTTTTGTGCAGTTGCCACTTGTTTGTCCTTGTTTGCTGATTAGCTCCTTTACAGAGCTTTCTCTCCTGCTTTGCATATTCTGTTTGTTCCATCCCTTTACTTACAGGTGGATTCTCACTCAACCCTTCTGCTTGTCTGAACGCTTGCCCAAGTTTAATGATGGAACTAGATTCTGGACGCTTGCTCTCATGCTCGAACACGTGTGTTTGGACATATTGATGACCTTAAATAGGTCTGGAGGTCTATGATGGTAGCTCTCTCTATATAATCTATTTCTCTGAGGCCCATTCCTCCTTCGTCTTGGCATATACTAGTTCTTATAAACTACTTTGTGAACATGTGTTATGATCTGCTAGATAGGCAAGGGAATGTTTGGGACTCACTCCTGATTGGCTTGTTAGGGGCTGACGGCTGAAGCAGCAGACGTCAGAAGCCTGATCTACTTCTCCTTACCTTTCTTGCTTTAGCGTTGATTGCTGTCAGCTGAAGCCAGCTTTCCTCTCTCTCTGTTTCTGCTAGTGCACACTGTCTTTACGTTGGAGATTTGCTTTCTCTCCTCGTAGCTTGTAGATTCTGTGTGAGTGCTGGGTGTTCCCAGCTTGTGCTTGATTGCCTCACTACACTACACCTGGGTCTATGCTTGGCAGGTGTTGTATTGTTTGTGGTAAGCTTGTCCCTTGTATGTTCCAGTTTGTTTAAGTTGCCCCTTCCTCTGTGTTAACCCTTTGTCTGTAGTGTAGCCCTGCTTCTGGCAGGTTGTGTTTTAAAGCTGTCTTTTCCTTTATTCTGCTTTAATTCCTTCTTTGCTGTGTCTGCCTCCTGCTTCTGGTGAGCGCTGCTCCTTATCTGATCTGTGTGTGTGTTAAGGCAACATTCTCTGTTTGCTTACCTTTCCCTTGTCCTTTGAGTGCTGTGTGGCACAGCCTTGTGTAATCCTATATAGCAGTACCCTTTATCCCTGTATGTTGTGAGGTTAGCATTGTGTATTCTTAGGTGGCTTTCCCGTTGCCTTGTGTGCTGTATGGTAGCCTAGAGTGTTCTCTTATGTGGCTTCCTTTATCCTTGACTGCCTGTGGCACAACCTTGTGTTTCCTATAGGAACGTCTGTCAGTCCCTTTTCCCTTGCATTCTTAGCTAGCGCTGTGTGCGTTGCTGGTGCTCCTGTCCCTTTGGGGGCCCCTCGTTCTTTCTCCCTTCCCAGTGTATGATTTGGTTCCTGTTCGGCCGTGAGGCCCGCATGCTTGGACTCTGTGTGAGTGGGTTCCCGATAGGCCGTGAGGCCCGCCTGAATGCTCTATCTCCCATTTTCTGGTGGTGCTAGTTGGTTGTTGTGTGTGTGCGGGGCTTGGTGGCTGGGGTAGTGCGTAGTGTCTGTTTGGTCTACCCTAGGCCTTGGCCAAAACCCTATACTAGGCCTCGTCCTGGGCTCAAGGGCTTACGACCAGTTTTACAACATGGAGGAGTTTTCTTGCTTGTACCTCCAGTTTTTCAAGATATTTAATACGCCCGCCCAAAATTTTACTCTCACATTGTGAGGCTTGTACTGCAGATTTTATATTTTTTGGTAGCCATGCTCTGCACCTTTGAAGGGACAGCCTGTAGATTTGAGCATACTAATCCAATTCTGGTTTTACAATGACCTGTTGACAAGCTGGGTATTCATGTTCCTATTCAGCCCAGCATTATGTTGCTCTGAGTACCCTGAGATCTCTCTGTTGTTTGTCCATATATCAGATTCAGTAAACTTAACATCAGTATCTCTCTGCTCTCCCCCCCCCCACCAGTTGGGTAGTACATGATAACAAGGTTAAATGCTCTCCATTCTTATATAGAGAGTTTTCCCGTTCTAGCCACGAAAGGTCTGTTTATTTTATCTCCTGTTTAAGATGATATTTAGAGAGAACTGAACGAGCAGCCAGATGCTCAGTTTCCCTTCTTTGAAGAATTTGCCCCATGGTGAGTCGTTCTTCTCCCAATAGCAACCGGCAGTCCCTATTTCCTAACCTTTCTCTCCCGTTTTGTGTCTGTAAATAAGGGCCTTAGTGTGCCTGAATTCTGCTGTAGAGTGCTTGATTGCTTTTCAAGAATCCCCCGGCGCAGGTGTCATTAAGGCAGCAGCGGGACTCACTGGAGTGCTAATGTAAAGAGTTTGCCACAGACTTCTTATTAAGCTGCCGCTGTTCCTTATTGAATTCGCTACACTTCATTTGTGCTCATGTCGCTTTCTGCTTCTTTGTTGTGCTGATTTTTATATCTGGGGACTTAAAAGGTTGATGTTTGTTAAAGTTGTGCTGAGGGCCAGGGTTAGTATGTTAGTGCAGTTTACAAGCTAGAGTTTTGCCTTTGCCAGTCTCCTGTTTTTTTTTTTTTTTTGACGTTGCTATTTCAGCCTTTCTGAAAATTGTAGAAAGAAAATTGATTCCACCCTACGGGCAGTAGTTGGATGATGTAGCCTGAATTCAGATGACAGACGTTGTCAGTCATCACGCACTTGCCTGGAATAATTTCCATTTCTAGAATCAGCTCTAGATTACAAATGTTCAGATCTTCCTGAGCATCCACCAGTGTCCTGCCTTACCACAGGACAATCTCACCTGCCTTCTGTGCTCCATGTCTGTGTCCAGAAGCTCCTGTAACAAAGCCCGGTGGCATTTATTTTAATTAGACTGGACAAATCCATTTACAAAATCCATCATTGTCTCTGACATGAATATTTAATGGTAATCAGCACCAAACTCTCAAGTTGAAAGTGAATGTCATTGTGTATTTCTGGCTGATGTTCTCCCCCAGCTGGAGAACCCCTTGGGGCATGTCACAGAACAGGCAGTCAGTCTATTAGGCTCTGTACTACCACATGAAGTGCAGCAGTGGCAGGTCATTTTTTAACTCATTTCTGGCTTTTTAGAAGTTTTCCTGGGGTATGTGTAGGGACACTTTAAGCTTATCCATCGTGTGGGTGGGATTTGCACTTTTGGACATATATTGTAAATTGAACTGGCAAATTTGAGGCATACCCAAGAGCAGGTGTAAGTGTGTGCAAGCACTTTCCTTGGGGTTTGGGGGTTAGTTTGAAAAGGGAAAGTTAACAACATGGTATAACTTATCTGCATTCCTTCTTCACAAGTTAGGCAGTCCCTTGGCATTATGGAACAGCCTCACAGTGGAGCGAGAGCCAAAGAACCCAAAACTCGACTCTTGATTCATCTGTAAATGTATCCTGTACAAGCAGGTCATGAATTAAGACTTATTTATGATTATTTTGTAGTATTAGGATGTATTTAATGCCTTTTTGAAAGAATTTGTTCAAGGTGGTGTACAGCAAGAAGAAGTCCAACATAAGCAATAGACAATTACAGCAGTAAAAATATTCAAATAGCAATACAAGGTATGAGATAATATGCTACATTACAATTGCCAGGCAGACTTTTACAGTCTGTGTCCCGCAGTTGACAAGACGGATTTGGATAGGTTGGGTTGGGCTTCGGTGGCAAACTAAGGACAAGGCTGGGTGGACTTCAACAGTCTATGTCCATGAAATGCCAAAGAGACAATGATCAAGTATTTTTGATCACATTCATTGTTGATTTAATCATGTCTTGATAATGAGTGTGACTGTTGGGTTGACTGGATGGACTGTTCAAGTCTTTATCTGCCATCATTTACTATGTTATATCAATACAATACATAATAAGACATTTTAATAGATAGCATAGGGTGTAAGCAAAGATGGAACCTATGGATGGATAAGACAGAGTAACAGGAGTTAAAAAATATGGGGACTAATTAAAAAAAAACTGCACATGAGGTCAGAAATGTGCTTGAATATTAGCTAGGGTAGAAGTGGGTAAATATGTCCTGCTATATATTACATTACATTGCAATATGACTTATAATCCGCATATGCCAAAAGTTGAATGCGGGGGGTACATAAAGATGCTGGAGCATACTCCAGGAATTACGGTGACTCAAAATAAAATCATATTATCAGATTAAGCCATGACAAATTTTCAGAATAAAATAATTTCCAACAACCTTCTCAATAGAAGATAATCATTTATTGATATTAAAGAAACAAAGTGAATTCCATACTGAGGCTTCCTGATTAATCAGAGCGGACTGAAACACTTTCAGTGAGGTTACCCCCTGAACATTGGGGAAACTGAGTAACATCTGATTTCTTGTACGATAAAGCTTGTTACCGTTTAAAGGTTGAAAAAACACCTGCCATGAAAAATTTTAAAATTAGAGCTCATCACTTAAATTGCACTCTTGCCTCAATTGGAAGCCAATGAAGTTCTAGATAATAAGAAATTGATTATGATTGATAAGCATTATATTTATTTATTGCATTTGTACCCACATTTTCCCACCTATTTGCAGGCTCAATGTGGCTTATACAGTACCGTCAGAGGCGTTTGCCTAGTCGGTAGATTACAGATACAAAGTTGTATATATGGTTATATAGGGTTATCTTATGCTGAATATTGGTGCTAAGCACTATTTAACCAGCCTGGAACCATTCTGGGCTGGCTAAATAGCACTGAATATCGAGCCCTCTGTGACTAGAGCTGCCTTCCAGTGCCCCGCTCCCACTAACTTCCCATTGGCTGAATGCTACCTACTGTCTGTGACTAGAGTTGCCTTCCAGTGCTCCGCCTCCACTGCTTTCCCATTGCCTGGATCCTACCTACAGTCTGACTAGAACTGCCTTCCATTGATTGGATTCTATCCACAGTCTTGAGCTCAGCACACAAGGTAAAGGAACTATGTTCCTGGGAGCATTTTATGGAGTCCACTGCAGTGCCCCCTAGGGTGCCCAGTTGGTGTCCTGGCATGTCAGGGGGACCAGCGCACTACAAATGCTGACTCCTCCCACATACAAATGGCTTGCATTTGGATGTTTTTGACATGGACGTCTTTGGTTTCGAAAATCACCGAAAGTCAAAGACGTCCATGTCTAAGGATGTCTAAGGACGTCCAGATCTCGAAATGAAAATACGCTTTTCCCTGCCTCCGGATTTGGATGTTTTACAAGGATGTCCAAATCCAAACATAGACGTTTCTTTCAAAAATGCCCCTCCACGTCACTGAATTAAAAAATATCTGCATTAGATGTTTTGAATGACATGTTCACATTATGACAATATTGATCTGTAGCAGAAATGACATACTGAGTTTTCCCTCTGAAGAAGAGCCAGTGCTAAGGCATCAGTACATTTCTCTCCGTTATCTCAATTAAAGTATCTTTCAATGAATCGGGGAAACTAATAGGGCTGAAAATGAATCAGCCTGGAAAAAAAGATATGTTGATTGCTCTACCTTCAGAAAAGTTCTGTTCGAGATACATAAATCTTCTTTCTTTGACTAAAATGTTTGTTTTCTATTTAGTGTGTTCACTGGCAGCATTTCTATGCTGCTTCCAGCTATTACCGCCTGGCTATTTCTCCTGCCACAAATTACAAGTTAATAGCAAGACTGAACAACAACATGCAAATGTGATTGCCGAGGGAGCAACCTGGAGTTTAGTTATATTAGCTGTTAAATTAGCCAGTAAGGAAATGCTATTAATGAGCAGGCCTAATTACGCATTTTTTAACTGTGGGGTTTCAAGGAGGAGAAGCGGAAAGGTTTAGTTGGGGTGGTCAGGAGATGATAGCGGGGGATAAACCATACTATCCCAACTGTGGAATCAAATTCCAAACCAGGTTCAGATCTTGAGAGATTATTTTGCATTTCATAAACTTTGAAAGGTTTTTCTTTTACAGAAATTTTTATTGTGTTGGAATATGGTTGATTCATTTTATTTAGTTCTTGGTAAAAGTCCGGTCTTGTTAATTTTTTTGAAATTTGCACTGGACTGTGAATACAAGAATATTTTTGTATTTGTATCTCACTTCCAATTTCTGTATAGCACAGATAATATGCAGATCATGCCTTCAAAAGTGTTAAGGTCTCTGCATGCTTGTGCGTAATGCACAGAAGTCTCTAGTCTGCTAAGTATGAAGGATTTCTGTGGGACAGAGATGAATATTCCCAAACGTGACCTGCACGTCTTATTTAGTACTAGCCGTTGAGCCCGTAAAAACGGGCTAGTATAGGAGGGGGGGTTGAAAGCCCCTTCCCGCCGCTGCAAGGCGCCCTCCCGCCGCCGAGCTCGCCGCCACCCCTCCATCCGGCCCGGGCCCTTGCTCCGCTATTGAAACAGCGAGGGAACGCAGCACACAGCTCTGCTGAGCTGCCGTCGGCCTTCCTTCTTCTCTGCCTGTGTCCCCGCCCTCGTGTGATGTAACGTCGCCGAGGGCGGGACACAGGCAGAGAAGAAGAAGGAAGGACGGCAGCTCAGCAGAGCTGTGTGCTACGTTCCCTCGCTGTTTCAATAGCGGAGCGAGGGCCCGGCCGGGTGGGGGGAGCGTTAGCGATGGCGGTTTCGTCCCTCGCAAATGCGCAGTAGAGACCCTCTCTGTTCCGCCCCCATCATAACGTATTGACGCGGGGGCGGGGCAGAGAGGGTCTCTACTGCGCATTTGCGAGTGAGTACGACACTCGCCATTTATATGTTTGATTATAAAATATACGTCCAAATATTAGGCCATTTATGCAGTTTAAAACTTCTTCAAAGTAGAGACCTGTGTAAACAGAAGATTCTTAGACATAAGGGTGTGAAAGTAAGACTTGAAATGGAGGCTTTGTGGTGGTTCATCAGGAATGGGCGAAGGTTGTAGAGTAGAAAAGGGAACTTTGCAGGAGTGAACACAAATGGTGAAAATCTCTTCTAGCTGCAGATGAGGATCACTCATGCAAATCCTTTGTAAATGTAATCAGTAGAGATGCAAATTTAGTAGCAGTCGGTTGTCCTCAGGAGTTATTCCCATCATGAACTCTCTACTACAACGTAGCTAAACCTTAACTGACTTCTTTCTTGATATCCACTCGTATCCTAGCTGGGATAATTTTTAACCATCTCTTTCACCTCATGTGCACCTTTCTTTGAATTAGTCACCTTATTTTCTAACTCCTCTTACTCTCCTACCTATCTTATATGTTCCATCTTTGCTTTACCCTTCACTATCAATGAACATGTTCTATTACGTACTGTGTTGACATTGTAAGTAGTATACTAGGCCATACTTTGGATTATCTGAATATTTTTACTCTTGTAATTGCCTATTGCTCATGGTTGATTTATTCTTACTGTACACCGCCTTGAGTGAATTCCTTCAAAAATGCAGTACATAAATCCTAATAAGTAAATAAATACATAAAATAAAGTCATATCAACATAATGGTGTAAAAATGTAAGAGTTGCCATAGTGGGTCAGGCTAAAGATCCATCTAATCCAGTATCCTGTTTCCAACAGTGGCCAACCCAAGTACCTGGACAATACCAAAAAGTAACAAGATTCTATGCTACTGACTTCTAGGGATAAGCAGAGGCTTCCCCAGGTCTACCAGATTAACTATTTATGGCCTTTTACCACATCCTCTGTCAACAGGTTCTAGAGCTTAACTATTTTCAGTATTTGAATTTATTTACAACTTTTTAAAAGAAATTTACCCAAGGCAGAGTGTGCAGCAAGAGTGACCAGGACAGAGGCAATATGCAATTAAGAAGACAAGATCATCCAAATAACAGTACACACTTAGCTACTTCTAATGTCAACACAATACAATCCACCTTAAAACTTTGTATTACCCACAGGCAGAGGCAACCCAAGGCAAGAGCCTTGGGCAGGGCTGAGAAGCTACCGCTGCCCCCCCTCCCCTCCCCCCGGGCCACAGTCTAGCATCTACCCCCTTCCTTCATGCTCCACCTTCCCCGAGTTTACCTTCTTTTCCCATTTTCCAAAAGGCAGTGGTGGCAGTGATTCCCATGCACTGCCACGCTGCCAACACCAGCTTCTTCTGTACTGCCTTCTTAGTCTCTAGGTCCCTGTTATGAAACTCATTGTGTGTTGAGGTTAGGGTGGATAATAGCCATTTCTGGAGGAGCAGCAAGGGGGTACAGGCATTGAAGAGCATCTTGCGTTCCATCAGTCAGTTACATTCAGCAGGAAGATCACCTGGTTGGTGCACTGGGAAGTATCTTCCTAAGCCTGAGAAGAGACTCCAGCAGGGCATTTGTTGGCAACTGTCATATCCTCTTGCCAACTTCGTACACATGTATTAAAATAACAGTTTAAACGTATTAATAAGAGGGAAATCTTATAAGTATGTGGCTCTGGGTTGAACCTCTAGTCTAAATATTTAATCACCAAACACCTTGTAAACATGAGATCAGATTGAAATTGGGCAGAATTCATCAATGATAGTCCATACAGACTTCCAGAGTTCTCTGTCCCAGGCTGCCGGTCAGGGCCTTGGTTGTTTTAAGATTTGGTGTCTGGGACAGGTCGTTTAATATCAGTTTTCCGTCTGTTCTGTTAAACATGTTCTCATTTGGTGCCTGGTGACAGGTTCCCTCTCACCCCCACCCTTATCATTGCTGTCGTCATGATCACAGATTTATAAATAAATATATTAACAGATCCATGGTTCCTGTTTGGCTTAGCAATGTGCAGTGAGGATGGAAAAAGGGATGTGATATGCCATACAGAATTCATGTACTTACCTCATTAACTTATAAAACTCTCAAGTTTTGTTACATTTACTCAAGACAATTTTCAAAGCCATTCTTGAGTCTAAATAGCGATCTACACATGCAATTTGTCAGGTCTGAAAGTGGGCCTTCCTCACTACTGTGAAAATTTGATTGTACACCGAGTCTATAAGCACTATTTTCTGGGTTAAATCTATCGACACAAAAAGCAGGTACAATGTACCCATAACAGTTTTCACATCATGGGCCTATGAATCAATGCAAAATATGGTGGCCTTGCCTTATGTCTTGTCTGGATACCTCCACCACCTCTTCGTCTCCCCAGTCATTTATCTCTGGTAAAGTTGCCCACAAACGCACACACATTTTGGCTTTTGTAGTTTCCATGTATAGGAAACACATCTGATTTCTGAGAGCCTCAGTTGTTGTGCTTCTGAATTAGCCCAAACCAAGAATAACAGTGCTAGAGCCAGCTGGATTGCAGTCTGACTTTTAATACAAAATGCTCTTTTCAACTTGCCCACATTAAACAGTGGAAGTGGAAATGTGCACAAGCTTGTAACATGCTGCCTTCTCACTGAAAGTAGCAAAGAGTAAGAAAACGACCCATGTTGGGAGACTGAGATCATGTGAAGTATTAGGTAAGGATAAGTGCTAAATGTATTGGTACCTGAAGCAGCTAAGTTGTAGTTTTAATCCCCTTGCATGCCATGCATAGAATGCCTGCACTTCAGTAGAGGATATCTCCTAAGAATCATACGCTATCAAAGTTAAGGAATTGTTTTCCTGTTAAGCGACCTGCTTTCTACAGGCTTCAGTGTGACTTGTTGTCCCATTGCCCTTCATAAATATTGCAAACATATTAACAAAGCATTGGAAAACAAAGGGAAGCGGATTTTCTGAAAGGATAAGTCTTGATTATTTGGTATAAGAATGTTATCTCTTCGTCACCAGTCACGGAAGTAACTTTTCCATCCCGTTCCTGAAACCCCATTTGTCTTCTGTGAATTTGGCCTGGGGTTTAGTTTTATATAGCAAACAAGCTGAGTTCTAATGGAAACACAGGAGCAAATGCGTAGTCCTACACCTTAGAAAGTATAGAAATAAAGGTTAATAAATAATACTAAAATTAAAAAGATATAAAGTGATACATTTTAGTGGACTAACCTAATGTATTTTTACCTTGGGTAAGGTAAAAAGCAGTTGTGGTGGTCGTAAATAAAAAGAGGAATTCATAGTATCTGAATTATAGCTCACCATGAGCTTCGTTTTGGGAAGAAGCAAGTGCTTAAATTTAAAAGTCCAAATCAGATGTTAAACGTTTAGTCCTGTCTTCATATTTCAGGATTTGTTTATCCTATTCTGTCATTTTTTTTTTTTTATTACATTTGTACCCCACGCTTTCCCACTCATGGCAGGCTCAATGCGGCTTACATGGGGCAATGGAGGGTTAAGTCACAAGGAGCTAGCCTGTGCCTGAAGTGGGAATCCAACTCGGTTCCCCAGGACCAAAGTCCACCACCCTAACCACTAGGCCACTCCTCCACTGTTGCTACTATTTGAGATTCTACATGGAATGTTGCTATTCCATTAGCGAAGTCGGCCCTTGCAGATCACCAGTGTGGCCGCGCAGGCTTCTACATGGAATGTTGCTAGTGGAATAGCAACATTCCATGTAGAATCTCCAATAGTAGCAACATTCCATGTAGAATCTCCAATAGTATCTATTTTATGTTTATTACATTTGTACCCCGCGCTTTCCCACTCATGGCAGGCTCAATGCGGCTTACATGGGGCAATGGAGGGTTAAGTCACAAGGAGCTAGCCTGTGCCTGAAGTGGGAATCCAACTCGGTTCCCCAGGACCAAAGTCCACCACCCTAACCACTAGGCCACTCCTCCACTGTTGCTACTATTTGAGATTCTACATGGAATGTTGCTATTCCATTAGCGAAGTCGGCCCTTGCAGATCACCAGTGTGGCCGCGCAGGCTTCTACATGGAATGTTGCTAGTGGAATAGCAACATTCCATGTAGAATCTCCAATAGTATCTATTTTATGTTTGTTACATTTGTACCCTGCGCTTTCCCACTCATGGCAGGCTCAATGCGACTTACATGGGGCAATGGAGGGTTAAGTGACTTGCCCAGAGTCACAAGGAGCTGCCTGTGCCTGAAGTGGGAATCGAACTCAGTTCCTCAGTTCCCCAGGACCAAAGTCCACCACCCTAACCACTAGGCCACACCTCCACTCCACTCCTTAGAGCTTGTAACAGTATTTTATGCAGTTAAACAGACAGTGAATCTGAATTCAGTTTCTGAACTTCCATATCTTTATTGGAGAAATAAAAGGAATTGCAAAACATACAACTTGCTGGATGATAAAATGGAATCACTCACGAGGAAGAGTTATGAGTCTCAGAGTACATCTGACGGTATACTGGACAATGTCTGAGGCTAAACTATAGGAACTCAACTCCCAAAGCAAAGAATCTGACTGAGGACAAAATTCCCATGATCCTCTTAGCCACGTGTCCCAATCAAAGCTGTTGATGCAGTTTCTCATAAAGGCAGCAGGTGGCAACATAATACAGTCAGTATAAACAGTGTCAATGCGTTAACATCAAAGTATCGTCATGACTGGACATTCAGCATGCTTGCCTCTTGCCTGCCACAAGTCATATGTTGTTAATGTGTTGCTTAAATTAAGAATTTCAAAAGTGGTACATGATATGCACCAACCATGAAGGAGACCTTGGAGTTATAGTGTCTGATAGTTTCAGGGTAGCTAAACAATGAGATAAATTGGTGGCTAGAGCAATGGAGATACTGGGATGCACAGAAAGAGGGATAATAATAAAAAAAGGAAGTAATCCTACCTCTGTGTACAGGTTATTGGTGAGAGCTCACCTACAATGCTTAAAGAGGATGGGCTAGAGGGGGTTAAAAGAGAGACAACCAAAATGCTATGGTGTCTGCAACAGAACTCGGATGATGAGAGGGGAAATGAGGGGATAAAACAGAAACCTATAAATGCCTACAAGGTATTAATATCGCTCAAAAATTAAACCTTTTTCAGTGAGAAGAAGTTGTGGAATGAGGGGGTCACAGTATAAAGCTACAAGGTGGTAAGATTCAGGAATAACCTCAGAAAATGGCTCTTCACCTAGAGACTGGTTGATGCCCAGAATGTCTTCCTGGAGGAAGGGATGCAGACAAAGGTTTTGCCTTCAGTTACCTTGTTAGGCCACTATCCCTCATTCTAACGTTATGAGGGAAGCAGAGAAGAGGCTCAGGTCCTTTATCTATCTTCCTCTTGGATCCTGGCATTTCTAGACAGTATAGAAAATACCGCTTATATATCTCACATTCCAGTTGGGCCCCTGTATGTAAATTGAAAAGTGACCTGGGCCTGACAGACCCCAGTAGTTCATGGAGGGCCAAACCTCTCTGTCTTTCTCTCTTAAAATGTTATAACACGGAGCCTGGGCTAGATTCGTTTGATTCTCTCTGTTCTTCCTTGTTTTTATGGATACTTTCCTGGCTTCTGTTTCTTTATTGCACATTCAGTTTTTCTTATGAATTCCTTTGGTTTCTGGAATGCACTCATTTGGAGTCACTCGTTAGAAACAGCTTGCAATGTTTGTTTCATGTTTATAAGTTCTGTTAAAAGTAGTTGAGGTGATTAGTGGAGGCCAGTAACCATTGGATCCTTACACTGACATTTGAAGAAAATCACACTTGTATCATGCAAAGATGGCAGGGCTGTTACAAAAGCAGCTAGCAATGTTCATCTTCTAGCAGGATTTTACTGCTGAATTTTGATTTCTGAAAGTTTTCCATGGTACTGGAGGAGGGCCTTAAGGAAGTTCTGGCAGAGCAGGAAGATCTTTGTTGTTGACAACACCCTCATCCTCCCCGTCCCATCTGCCCGCAACCTCGGAGTCATCTTCGACTCCTCCCTCTCCTTCTCTGCGCATATCCAACAGACTGCCAAGACCTGTCGCTTCTTCCTCTTCAACATCAGCAAAATTCGCCCTTTCCTCTCTGAGCAAACCACACGAACTCTCGTCCATGCTCTCATTACCTCTCGCCTTGACTACTGCAACCTACTCCTCACTGGCCTCCCACGTAGCCATCTATCCCCCCTTCAATCCGTTCAGAACGCTGCTGCACGTCTTATATTCCGCCAGAACCGATATACTCACATCACTCCTCTCCTCAAGTCACTTCACTGGCTTCCGATCAGATACCGCATACAATTCAAGCTTCTCCTCCTTACCTACAAATGCACCCGGTCTGCGGCTCCTCACTACCTCTCTACCCTCATCTCCCCCTATGTCCCCGCCCGTAACCTCCGCTCACAGGACAAATCCCTCCTGTCAGTTCCCTTCTCCACCACTGCCAACTCCAGGCTCCGCTCATTCTGCCTTGCCTCACCCTTTGCCTGGAACAATCTTCCTCAACCCCTACGCCAAGCTCCCTCCCTACCCATTTTCAAATCTCTGCTTAAAACTCACCTCTTCAATGCCGCGTTCGGCACCTAACCTCTCATGAAATATAGTATTACCTACCAGACGGACTCTACACTTGTCTTTAGATTGTACACCTGTCTTTTTAGATTGTAAGCTCCTTGAGCAGGGACTGTCCTTCCATGTTAAATTGTACAGCGCTACGTAACCCTAGTAGCGCTTTAGAAATGTTAAGTAGTAGTAGTAGTAGTAGTTGTATTAACTGTCTCAACATGAAAGCTCATGGGTCACTCTATAGGTCTTTTCACTTTGGTCCACTGTTTTTCAGCTCAACAAAGTAGAAACACTAGACTGATATGATTTCCAAAAGATATGTTGAGAATGTAAGGGCAAAGGGTTCAATCCAGAAGATACAAGAGGTCTCAGTCACAGTTCAGGAAAGACTATCTGGAAAAACCTGGATGGAAGACAGGAAAGAAATGTGTGGATGTTTAAAAAAAATAAAAATAAAAACAACCTCCTCCCCCACTACCACCACAACAAAGCAAGTGATAAGATGTTTTTTTCAGTTATGTAAATGAAAGGAAGAGATGCAGAGCCACGATTGTAAGATTAAGAAGTGAAGAGGAAGAATTCATGGCGAGAGAGAAGATAAAGCCAGAACTAAAAAGGACAACTGATTAGTTCACAGGCGGCTTTCCCATAGCACTGTTGGGCTTAGTACCATCGTATCCGGAGGAACACATTGTCCCAAAGCCCCTTTGAGATCCATAAAAGCAGGGGTGGGCAAACATGGCCCTCGAGGGCCACAACCCAGTTGGGTTTTCAAGATTTCTACATTGAATATTCATGAGATATATTTGCGTACAATGGAAGCAGTGCATGAAGTGCTGGACCTGCTGCTGCCTGTGACTTAAGCAGAAGTACTGGACCTTGAGCTCTGTGGTTGCCCAAACCTGCATAAAAGTCACAGGAGAGGTTGAAAAGCTTTTTTTATGGGGGAGGGGAACTTCGGTGGGTGGTGATTGTGTTGTGCATAGAAGTGATGCGCTGAGATGGGTAGGATTACAATCGGTATGGGTCAATGAGCTGCATAGGATTGGGGGAGGAGGGGTGCTTGGTTGTATCTTTTGAGGGAGGGAGATGCAAGAGTGGAGTGTGTGTGTGTGGGGGGGGGGGGGAGAGGTAGTTAATGTTAGATAAATGTGTAGCAGATGTAATTTAGGCTTGGGCATTGACTTTTTTGGCACTTTGATGCTTGGTTACCAGGACTGGCCCCAATAGTGTGCAAATTCAGAGAGAGACACTTACACCTGCTTGAAAGCACATAAGCACCGCCATACTGGGAAAAGACTAAGGTCCCATCAAGCCCAGCGTCCTGTCTCCGACAGTGGCCAATCCAGGCTTCAAGAACCTGGCAACTCCTCCCCCCCCCCCCCCAAAAAAAAAAAAAAAAAAATTAAAATTAATTTAATAATGTTCAATGGACTTAAACTCCGTAAAGGCCAGCTGCTGCCACCTCATTCTCCGGCAACGAATTCCAGAGTCCAACTACACGCTGAGTAAAGAAAAACTTTCTCCTATTTGTTTTAAATCTAAAGAAGAAATGTTTGCATGAATATCGCAACCCCACTGTGCTTTCACCCAGGCTGTGGCCCCGGCAATGCCTGTGAGCTGATTAACGTGTGTATACCTCCACTTCATTGTATAAAGCCACAGGAATAAATGGAGCCCTTTGACATGCTTCCCTTCAAATTCCTGTCTGCCATCTTCAGTTGCCTGTTAGTAACAGTGAAATAGCCCAGTGTAGCAAACGGTGTCTTAAATCACTCTTTGCAAATGGTATTAAACTCAAACACTGTTAATTGCTAATCTTCCTAATTGGGTGCCAGAGCTTGACTCTCATACTGTGTTTTCCACTGCAGTGCACTCAATTTGGGGGACAAGTTAAACGGTAGAGTGGGGGTTTCAGTCTTTAGGTGCAATTAAACGTGCCTGAGGTTCAGCAGCGCTTGCTCTGCATTTCCTTCCTTATGCTTTTCAGACTGAAACAGTGCTGTGCAGTCAGAGCCTTCATTAAACCCCTGCGAGGGGCTTCATTAGAAGAATTGCATTTGAAAGCTACTGTTAACTCTAATCTGCAAAGGAGCTTTGATTCTCTTCCTTCCCTCTCCACTGAACTGGATATTGCTAGTCGCATTAAAGACAGTAGCAATGCCTGCTGCTCCCCTCCTGGGTCCAGTTGTCTCCCTGCTGCTCCCTTCAACACCGACAAGCAGCCCCATTGGCACAAAAGTGGCAGTACCAGACTCAGTTCTGATTGTTAATATGTTGGTTTATTGCTATTCAACTACTCTTCTGCCTCTGACCTAAGCAGAAGTGCTGGAACTGCATTCCCGTTACTGTTGCTGTCAGAAGCAGCAGATTTTGACAGGCCTCTCACTAGCCACAATGACCCTTTATAACATCATTTTTCTAATTTCAAATTTGAGCCGATTGATACCTAAGTTTCCCATCAGAGCTAAGAAGTTTGCTTTATTTTGTGTTATTTTTCTAACCACTTATGGACACAGCAGGGGCTTTTTCCATTTTTGTCTTTTTTTTTTAAACCATTAATGAAACAGCAGGGGGTAAATTTCAAGCATGGGGTTGTTGGGTATGATATGATACTCATTACAATATGGAGAATTGAATATATTATCTCTTTCCTCGGGTAAATGCTACATAATACTGTTAGCCCTCACTGTATTACTTTGTACACTGTTCAGTCTGTAATGCTGGGGTGCCCAGCTTTGGTTTTCAGGATATCCGCAATGAAGATACATCCCTTGTGTAATCGCAAGTGATGCTGCTTATTGCTTCTTACCCTGTATGATGGAGCCACCAGCATTTCAGATTCCCGCCTCCATTTTGCTCCCAGTAACAGGAGGAGAGCAGGGCAGATAATGGGGACCATGGGGAAAAGCCAGAGCAGTACTCAAGTTCTTGGCTGTCTCTCCTTCCTCCTCTCCCCCTGCAGCCGGTCCACACCAGAAGTTGTTTATTACAGTCTTGAGATACCACCTTTCTGTGACATAATCAAAGCTGTTTACAAATTCAATAGTGTATAGGAATTAAAAACCTATAGGAGAGAAGAGGGAGAAAGAAGAAAGGGTAAGAAGGGGAGTTCCAGAGCTAGCCATGCATCGTAACCCCACATTCCTCTACAGCAGAGCCTCAAATAAGATTGGAAAAATGTGATCGAAGCCCCTTGTTAAGTTTTAACAGACTGGGCTTGAGCCAAGCAACAGCAAGAAGAGAATTCCAGAGAGCCAGACCTAGAAATTGAAGTGCTGAGTTGCGAGGGCTGTCATACCTGTCTAGAGATGAAACTTCTCCCATCTTCCGTCATACCCTCACATTCTTTCTTCTTCCTTATCCTCTTTCCCCCCTCCTTACTCCTTCTGTACACCTTACAGAACGGGGAATGGGAGGGGCGAGAGTATCCAGAGCACAGAAGAGAACAGTATTATGGGAAGAGACAGCGTCATTGACAGATTTGGATAACAGTCTGTGCCTTCAGCTTTGTTCCAGCCCTGTTCCTATTTGTGGCTTTAACCTGGTTCCAGCAACTCCCTGGCCTCAACTCCATCGGGCCAGCCCCAAAGGGCTTTCTTAAGGGCCACTCTCTGCCCTGACTTGTCGGGGTGCCTCAAGGGCTAAGAGCCACTCTCTGGTCTGGTTTTTGTTGAGGCATGACTCATGTGCCGCCAGCCGGGGCCCGCTTAGCCTTCGGGTTTGGTAGGCAGCATCAACCTGACTGCAGCCCAAGAGCTCACCTACCCCAAGCCGTGACACCTGGGGACAGTTGTGATTCAAACCGGTAAGTATTTAGATGTCATCTGCATATATGTAGGAAGTCAAGTAAAGCAACTGATAAGGCCAAGCAGGGGAGCCATAAATAATATTAGAAAGGGTCAGAGCTAAGATGATGTATTCTGCCAAAGGACTATAGGTTCTGTCTGTAAGGTATGAGTGAAACCAGTCTAGTACCGTAACTGAAAGACCAATATCCATTTTTAGCCTGTTTTCTGTGTCATCCCTTCCTCTTCTCTGTCCCTCAAGGCAACTGTCCCAGAGCTTCTTTCAGTTTCTGTCCCAGATGCTCACAGCAATATCATATCTCCCAGCCAGTGCCCCTCTTTATAGCTAGCCTTTGCTGTCTCCTGGCTCCTCTGTCAGCGGTGCTTTACACCTTCCGTCCCTCTCCTTCTTCCCTCATAGGTTCTCTGCCCCTGTCAAAGGCCTTTCTTCCCTTTTGATTGCCCCCTCTTTCAGCTCTTCTTTCCTTACCCAATACCTCAGTAGGTATCTCTTTAAGGCAGTCCAGAAGCTCCCTCTGTAAGCACTTTGGTCAGACATTTCATCGCCAGCCAGTAGGCTGCAGGGGAAGATGGGAACAGTCGCTAGACATCTTTCCTGCCTTCCCCTGCCACTTTTCAGCAAGAGCTCTCAGCTCCTGAATCAGGGGAGTACAGGAAAGAATATTGAGCTGGCACTTATGCCCTCTATATGCTATGAACTTCATCCCATGTCAAGCTATGCCTCTCAGAATTATATGTTGTTCCAAGAGAGCCTTCTGGAATAGATAAGATGTGAACTGTCAACATATCAAGATGCGCTTGGGAATTTTTTTAATCAGGCAAGTAGCGCCCAACACAATTGGGAGGATTTCTCTTTCATTCGCCGTATTTTCTTGGCTTCTGATTGCACTTGTTGATACTTGAAGGTCTTCTGTTTCTCCTCACCCAGAATACAATCGTCTCTTGGTTCCCACATTTCTGTTAGTAAAGATGTTGTGCTCCCTTTCTGTTTTACCACAATATCTGGTTCTCTTGTATCAAGCTTTTTATCAGTAGGAATGGAAATGTCCTGGTGACCACAACTTCATTCTCCACTATTCTGTCTGGGGTCATCGTGATCCCAGTGTGTTTCTGACACAGCAGAGTTCCCAGGTTTACTTAGAGGCACATTTTCAAAGCACTTCTAAATGCTTTGAAAATGTGCCCCTCAGTGTTCCAGTGTGCCTTTCTGTAGACACGGTTTTGGACATTAGCACATAGAAGTAATTGTTTCCTGTTCAGTGTTTCAAAAGCTGCCTTTATCTGCTTTATTGGTTTTGTTCTGTACTGGCTGTGAACTATCTTGTCCACAGTCTATTATCCTGTGCATCAGTCTTTCATCTTTAGGTTTAAAGTCCCCCTCTGAAAATCATTCATGCGATCTAAATATGGTTACTGAATTAACTTTCTAGTTCCTGATATATTTGTGCTGTAGACAATTTCACATTTCAGCTTTATTTAATATACCGCAAATTATAAGATTACTAAGCATTTTACAATGAAATGATAACTTCCGGGGTAAGAAAAGTGGAAATTGCAGAGTGACGAAGGTTATAATAATATCTATAGAATGGAGGGAGAAGAGGATAGAATAGAATTACTCTGAGTAACAGTAGGATGAGTCATGAACACGCGTGATGTGCTGTATGTGGGTATCACTGAGCGCAGTCACTATTAACCATTTTACGTCACTCATTAGCAGAAGAAAAAGCTTGAGTAAAATAACAAGTTTTAAGAGAGGTTTTGAATTTCCTGAAGGAGAGTTCTGAACAGAGCTCCAGAGGGAGCAAGTTCCATAATGAGAGCTAAACTATAATAAGTGTTGCTGAGCTGAACGAAGAACTCAGGCTGGAGTATATGGAGTAAGATTTCCATATAAGAAAGAAGGAAGTTCAGTATGAGAAATCTGGGGAACCAGAGACAGAATTTTAAAAGCTATATGAAAGAAGATTGGGAGCCGATGTTCACCTACAAGAAGTACTGATGCAGTGTTATACTTCTGAGCTCCATATATTGCTTTCACTGCAGTTTTGAATAATCTGCAGCCTCCTGAGCTGGTAGTGAGGTAAACCCTGGAGAAGAGAGTTTGTTTGCTGATCAGTTTCTTTAGTTTTCTCTTGTTTTGCAAATTTTGTTGCTTCTTTCCTCCCATATATTTCTAGATTGCAACTCGTTCCTTCTGTTCATCGGAACACTTTATCAGGTTTTAAAGATAGACATGGACTCTGGTGGTTCGCTTTCATACTGAAATGCTTTTTGAATATTTGGGCTTTTGATGCCGTAAGGTATACATGAAGGCATATATTGGTAGCTGTCTAATGCATTAGTCTGAAACCCATAATACTATCGATGAGAGAGGTGACGGCAAAAGCCGGAAGGATGCTTGGGTGCATAGGGAGAGGAACGACCAGCAGAAAAGAGGAGGTAATTGGAGTGAGATGAGAACTGTAACTAAATTCAAGAATGCATGGGGCAAGCATAGAGGATCTCTCAGGGAAAAGAAGGGATTTTAGAGTTGAGTAGTTGGTATGGATGGACAGACAGACAGGATAGGGCGTAAGAGCTTTATCTGCTGTCATTCTCAGCTCCTGGAATATCAAGTTGCAACATACACTGGATCTTATGGATCATGGAGGAGTTTTGCTGTTCCTGTATCCAGTGTTTCAAGATCTTTATGGAACCACTTTGCACAGGGATTGCAAGATGGTTGGCAGTTTGTATGTTCCGTGCTGTTAAAACACTTTTCAGTTTTCCGTAGTATTTTTTTGATGGTTTTTTTCTCTCACTCGTGGTGGACGGTTGCACTTCCTCCTTGTACGTATTTATATACAGTTTCCTGTTCAAGATCTTTTATGATACGGCCTTCTATCAGTGAGTTTTCCTTAGTTGTCCTTCTTGAACGCTGCCTTTGCAGATTTCATCATGAGAAATTCTTACAGGAGTTATATAACATCAATAATAGACATGATTTTATTGGAAGGTCATCTACACCTCTGGGATTAAGGCAGACTCATTAGCCCAATGATTTAATAGGAGTATTCAGTGGGTTTAGGGCCAGGCAAAACAAGAGTGGTGAAAAGGAATCTCCTTGAAATATTCCTCTTTAGATTTTGATATTAGGAACCACAGACTGTCCTTGTTCATAATTCAGATGGATTGTAGTTTGCTACATTTTCGTACACAATCAGTACAGGATTCACACTGTACATTTCAAGGCAATTTATTGTACAAGAGTTTGGAACGCTGTCAAAAGCTGTCTTGTAGTCGGTCCATGCAACGCTGACATTTCTGGTTTTGTCATAATAGCTTTATTCAGCATCACCCGGTTCTTGGTTCCATAGCTCCTCTTTTATTGCCCTTTGAATCTACTGCCCATAATATTAAAATATATGTGATTATGAATTCTGTCGGCATCTATTACAGTAAACAGCTTGTAGATTGGAGTTGGCAACCTCAGTCCTTGAGGGCTGCAAGCCAGTCAGGTTTTAAGGATTTCCACAATGAATATGCATGAGGACTATTTACATGCACTTCCTCTAATGTATGCAAATAGATCTCATGCATATTCATTGGAGAAGTCCTGAAAACCTGGCTGGGTTGTGGCCCCGGAGGACTAAGGTTGAGTTATGAAGTTTGGGGGATGTTAGTTGGGTCTCCTTTTGAAAGGAGAAGTGTATTAATTTTGGCTGGCTAACAATACATTTTTGCAGTTTGTCAAGTTTTGCTGGAGTGGTGGTCATTCAGTCTGGAGCTCTTCTTAGTCTAGTTTTCGATTCTTCAGCTGTTCCTTGGGGCCATTCCATAGTCTTGATATTTGCCTTTTCTATTTCTCTATGCTGGGTGGTCATTCCGCTTCCGATAGTCTTCTCTAGAACTTCTGTTTTAAACTGTACTAATGTTCTCCTCCAATTCTCTGGATCTTGCCTAAATAAGACTTTGTATTTTCTTCATTTTTGTTATTAGAGGATGTGAATTTGTTTTCTTCTATGGGTGCTGCATGCTTCAGGCTGAGATTTTAAATCTTTCACATTATTTTAGGCGTCACTCAGATCTATTATCAAGGAATATTTTTTTTTTTCTGTTTTCTCTCGGGGAGGAGACATTATCATTCTCCTTTTCTTCTGGCCTTTTATCCTCATTGTTTTGCTGCACAATATTGTATCCAGTTTATGCCATGGTATCACTAGATGATCTCTCTATGAAGTTTGTGGCCTTATTCATCTTACTTATGCTTTCGGCTTTAGCTGTCAACTTCAGTTTAGGTAGGTTGTCCTTCCGTTTCCTGAAACCCAGCTTACACGTAAGCTAGGAGATCAGCTACCAAATCCTGTGCCTCTGGGTCTTTTGCATTTATTTATTTAGATTTAACTTGCAACTTTTCCGTTGCATCTCAAGGTGATTTACATCCAAGTCCAGCAGATATTTCCTTGTCCCCATAGGGCTCAAAGACTAGGGACCCTGTTTACTAAGCCCCTAATTTACTAGTAGCACACACTAACCGTGTAGATGCCCATAATATTCCTATGGGCGTCTACATGGTTAGCGCTAGCACACCTTAGTAAACATAGTAAATGACGGCAGATAAAGACCTGTATCCATCCAGTCTGCCCAACAAGATAAACTCATTTTACATGGTATGTGATACTTTATATGTATACCCGAGTTTGATTTGTCCTTGCCTTTCTCAGGGCACAGACTGTAGACGTCTGCCCAGTACTGTTCTTGTACTAAGTTCTGAAGCTAACATCGAAGCCCCTTAAAATTTACACTCCAGCCCATCCCTATCTATTCAGTCACGATCAGGGCGTAGACTGTAGAAGTCTGTCCAGCTCCCGTTTTGTTTCCAATTACCAGCATCGCCACCCAATCTCTGCTAAGATTCCACGGAACCATTCCTTCTAAACAGGATTCCTTTATGTTTATCCCAAGCATGTTTGAATTCCATTACTGTTTTCATCTCCACCACCTCCTGCAGGAAGGCCATTCCACATATCTACCACCCTCTCCGTAAAAAAATACTTCCTGACATTAGTCCTGAGTCTGCCTCCCTTCAACCTCAATTCATGTCCTCTAGTTCTACCGCCTTCCCATCTCCGGAAAAGGTTCGTTTGCAGATTAATACCTTTCAAGTATTTGAATGTCTGTATCATATCACGCCGGTTTCTCCTTTCATCCATGGTATACATGTTCAGGTCAACAAGTCTCTCCTCGTACAGTTTGCAACGCAAATCCCATACCATTTTCGTAGCTTTTCTTTGCACCGCTTCCAGTCTTTTTACATCTTTAGCAAGATACGGCCTCCAAAACTGAACACAATACTCCAAACCAACGACTTGTAGCGGGGCATCAATACCTCCTTTCTTCTGCTGGTTATGCCCCTCTCTATGCAGCCTAGCATCCTTCTGGCCACGGCTGTCGCCTTGTCGCATTGTTTCTTCACCTTCAGATCCTCTGACACCAACACCCCAAGGTCTGTCTCCTGAGTCCAGCTTACTAATCTCTCCCCTCCTATCCGGTATCTCTCTTTTGGGTTTCCGCACCCCAAGTGCATCACTCTACACTTTTTGGCATTAAATTTTAACTATATAATACATAGAAACCGTTGTGCTCTTTCTATGCTCATCTTTTTTTATTTTTATTTTTTACTATGCTGTGAATCAAAACACAAACACACTGTGCTTTATAATACTAGAAGTGCTCAGTGAAATGCATATTACTCTGGCGCGTCAACTGGAGACTATTATTATTAGATATTATTGGAATTAAGAATTCAAGATTAATGAAATAGAAGCCGTATTAAGAATGACAGCGTGATCACTGAGTTTTAACATCACGTTCACACATCCATCAAAACACTCTGGCTACAACTTGGCAACAACTCGACAACAGTATAATAATTACGAGCAGCACCAGCCCGCAGCTAAGTATCCATTAATAAATGGTATCTTTATATATTCTAAAGATTTAGGAGGCAAGGGAGGGCTGAAGTGCGATGATGCTTAAATAGACATATTACTTCTCCAGTTGACTCGCCAGAGTAAAATGCATTTCACTGAGCACTTCTAGTATTATAAAGCACAGTGTGTTTGTGTTTTGATTCACAGCATAGTAAAAAAATAAAATAAAAAAAGATGAGCATAGAAAGAGAACAACAGTTTCTATGTATTATATAGGTATATATTTTGAAACCAGGACGTAGTGGTACCCCAGTATTATCTCATTAAATTTTAACTGCCAGACTCTCGACCATTCTTCTAACGTTCGGAGATCCCTTCTCATCGTTTCTACTCCCTCCAGGGTATTCACTCTATTGGCTATTTTCGTGTCATCCGCAAAAAGGCAAAAAGGTTCCTTCCAACCCTTCAGCAATATCTCCCACAATTTATTAAACAGAATAGGCCCCAGCACCAACCCCTGAGAAACTCCACTACTCACCTTCCTTTTCTCGAAGCGGATTCCATTTACCACCACCCGCTGCCACCTGTTGGTCAACCAGTTTCTTATCCAGTTCACCACTTTCGGTCCTAAGTTCAACCCTTTCAGCTTATTCACGAGTCTTCTGTGGGGGACCATATCAAATGCTTTGCTGAAGTCCAAGTAGATTACATCTAGCGCATGTCCCTCATCCAGTTGTTTGGTCACCCAGTCAAAAAAGTCAATAAGATTCGTTTGGCAGGATTTTCCTTTGGTAAAGCCATGTTGCCTCAGGTCCTGTAACCCGTCGGCTTCTAGAAAGTTAACTATCCTTTCTTTCAGCAGCGACTCCACTACCACCGACGTGAGACTTACCGGTCTGTAGTTTCCCACTTCTTCCCTGTCTCCACTTTTGTGAAGAGGGACCACATCTGCTCGTCTCCATTCTCACGGAACCTCTCCCGTCTCTAAAGATCTATTAAATAAATCTTTAAGAGGTCCCGCCAGGACCTCTCTGAGCTCCTTCAGTATCCTGGGATGTACAGTGGGGGAAATAAGTATTTGATCCCTTGCTGATTTTGTAAGTTTGCCCACTGACAAAGACATGAGCAGCCCATAATTGAAGGGTAGGTTATTGGTAACAGTGAGAGATAGCACATCACAAATTAAATCCGGAAAATCACATTGTGGAAAGTATATGAATTTATTTGCATTCTGCAGAGGGAAATAAGTATTTAATCCCTCTGGCAAACAAGACCTAATACTTGGTGGCAAAACCCTTGTTGGCAAGCACAGCGGTCAGACGTCTTCTGTAGTTGATGATGAGGTTTGCACACATGTCAGGAGGAATTTTGGTCCACTCCTCTTTGCAGATCATCTCTAAATCATTAAGAGTTCTGGGCTGTCGCTTGGCAACTCGCAGCTTCAGCTCCCTCCATAAGTTTTCAATGGGATTAAGGTCTGGTGACTGGCTAGGCCACTCCATGACCCTAATGTGCTTCTTCCTGAGCCACTCCTTTGTTGCCTTGGCTGTATGTTTTGGGTCATTGTCGTGCTGGAAGACCCAGCCACGACCCATTTTTAAGGCCCTGGCGGAGGGAAGGAGGTTGTCACTCAGAATTGTACGGTACATGGCCCCATCCATTCTCCCATTGATGCGGTGAAGTAGTCCTGTGCCCTTAGCAGAGAAACACCCCCAAAACATAACATTTCCACCTCCATGCTTGACAGTGGGGACGGTGTTCTTTGGGTCATAGGCAGCATTTCTCTTCCTCCAAACACGGCGAGTTGAGTTCATGCCAAAGAGCTCAATTTTTGTCTCATCTGACCACAGCACCTTCTCCCAATCACTCTCGGCATCATCCAGGTGTTCACTGGCAAACTTCAGACGGGCCGTCACATGTGCCTTCCGGAGCAGGGGGACCTTGCGGGCACTGCAGGATTGCAATCCGTTATGTCGTAATGTGTTACCAATGGTTTTCGTGGTGACAGTGGTCCCAGCTGCCTTGAGATCATTGACAAGTTCCCCCCTTGTAGTTGTAGGCTAATTTCTAACCTTCCTCATGATCAAGGATACCCCACGAGGTGAGATTTTGCGTGGAGCCCCAGATCTTTGTCGATTGACAGTCATTTTGTACTTCTTCCATTTTCTTAGTATGGCACCAACAGTTGTCTCCTTCTCGCCCAGCGTCTTACTGATGGTTTTGTAGCCCATTCCAGCCTTGTGCAGGTGTATGATCTTGTCCCTGACATCCTTAGACAGCTCCTTGCTCTTGGCCATTTTGTAGAGGTTAGAGTCTGACTGATTCACTGAGTCTGTGGACAGGTGTCTTTCATACAGGTGACCATTGCCGACAGCTGTCTGTCATGCAGGTAACGAGTTGATTTGGAGCATCTACCTGGTCTGTAGGGGCCAGATCTCTTACTGGTTGGTGGGGGATCAAATACTTATTTCCCTCTGCAGAATGCAAATAAATTCATATACTTTCCACAATGTGATTTTCCGGATTTAATTTGTGATGTGCTATCTCTCACTGTTACCAATAACCTACCCTTCAATTATGGGCTGCTCATGTCTTTGTCAGTGGGCAAACTTACAAAATCAGCAAGGGATCAAATACTTATTTCCCCCACTGTATCCCATCCGGCCCCATAGCTTTGTTCACCTTCAGATTCTCCAGCTGTTTATAAACTATTTCTTCCATAAATGGTGCAGTATCCACTCCATTCCCAGATGTTCCCTCGGCAGCCAACCGTGGTCTTTCTCCAGGATTTTCCTCCATGAACACTGAAGAGAAATAATTGTTTAGCACGTTCGCTTTATCTTCATCACTCTCCACATAGCCATTCTCATTATCTTTCAGTCTTGCAGTTTCATTCCTATCTCTTCTCCTTTCTCCAATATATCTGAAAAAAGTCTTGTCAACTCTCTTTACATCTTTAGCCATTTTTTTTCTTCCTCTCGCGCTTTCGCTAGCCGTATTTCCCTCTTCGCTCCTTTCAGTTTAATCCGATAATCTTTTCCATGATTCTCTTGTTGTGTTCTTTTGTATTTCTTGAACAAATCCTCTTTTGCTCTTATTTTTTCAACTACTTGTTTGGAGAATCATATAGGCTTCCTGCTTCTCTTGTTTTTGTTTACTTTCCTCACAAAAAGATCAGTCGCCATATTGATAGCAGCCTTTAGCTTGGACCACTGTTTTTCCACTTCTCCTACGCCTTCCCACGCCAACAACTCCTTCAGGTATTCCCCCATTTTATCAAAATCAGTACGTCTGAAATCCAGTACTTTGAGTTTTGTGCGTCCACACTCTGCCTTTGCCCTTATATCAAACCATACGGTGTGATGATCACTATTACATAGGTGGGCACCCACCCGGATATCGGAAACAGTACCTCCATTAGTGAGCACTAAATCCAGCATTGACCCTTCCCTCGTGGGTTCCGTCACCATTTGTCTGAGCAAGGCACTTTGACAGGCATCCACAATCTCCCTACTTCTTTCTGATTCCACAGACGGGACGTTCCAATTCACATCAGACAAATTGAAATCTCCCAACAGTAGCACCTTCCCTTTCATACCAATCTTTTGAATATCTTCTGTCAGATCCTTGTCTAACTTCTCCGTTTGCGCAGGAGGTCTGTAGATAACTCCCGTGTGGATACAGGTTCCGTCTTCTCTTTTCAGGACGATCCATAAAGCTTCTTCTTTTCCCCAGGTTCGTCACATTTCAGCCACTCTGATATTTTCTCTCACATACAGAGCCACTCCTCCACCTCTTCGGCCCTCTCTATCCTTCCTAAAAAGATTATAGCCCGGTACGGTCACATCCCATTCATGAGAATTGTTGAACCATGTTTCCGTAATAGCAACAATATCCACGCTTTCTTCAAACATCAGGGCTTGCAAGTCTTGAACCTTTTTTTACTTAGGCTACGAGCATTTGTGCACATAGCTTTCCATGTGCTTAGTGAGTTTGGGTGGTTTTTTTATATTTACATGAGCTTTTCCCTCTGTCATCATGTTTATTCTGGTGGTGAGCCCTAGGTTTTTACCTGGGTCAATGAAGGGTTAAGTGACCTGCCCAAGATCACAGGGAGCCGCAGGGGGATTTGAACCAGACTCCCCTGGTTCTTAACCTGCTGCTGTAACCACTAGGCTGCTCCACCCTTTCCTCTTCCTCTTGATTTGACTTCCTGGACTGCCTGTGTTAGGTGAAGGACTTTATTATTTGATCTTTATAAATTGCAAATGTAGTCGTTTGTTTTCCACTTAATTTTGCTCTCAGTAGGTCACTTGCCTACTGCTCCCAGGACCTGAGTTTGCATCCCTCATTGGAATTTCTGTCAGGTAACTGGCCCCTGCTCAACTCAGCCATCCATCCAGTTTTGGTTGGTAAATGAGTATGTGGCCTTAGCTGGAGGGGAAAGATGATTGAGCATGGCAATGACAAACCACCCTGCTAATGGTGGCGCCCATAAGCCATTTGCGACCTGGTACTTGTGTAGGGGCTCCTTGAGGGAAGAAAAACGGGTCTATGCAGTAGTACCTGAGGTGCAAAACACCAGCATACACCAGTTTTTCCACTGCAGTAAAGTATATATGATTGTGTCAGAAATGGAGTGGAGGATATAAGACAGCCCAGAGGAGAGGTGGCAGAGCATTAAAGCAAATGGGTTTTATAGAGAAGACAGCTATTTAAAATATTTAGCAGCGTGGTTTTATCAGTGTTCGTTGCTTAAAACCTAAAATCAGAAATCCTAATTACCTTTCTCTGCTGTTTCATATTGCTTTGACCGTTTCTTTCTGAGACCTGGATTGATTGCTGTAGTGCAAGGGTTCTGCAGCATGGGTCTCCTGGGATTTGGGGACTTGACAGCTCTATGCCTGTCTAGAGTGGTGCTGCTGTAGTTCTGATTTCCATATCATTTATAAATGTTAAATAGCACCGGTCCCAGTACTGATCCCTGTGGCACACTGTTCACCCTCTTCCATTGTCCAATAACCAATTCCTAATCAACACAAGAACCTTGCCTCCTATCCCCTCACTCTTAAATTTTCTCAAGAGTCTCTCATGAGGAACTTTATCAAAAGCTTTCTGAAAATCTAGATACACTACATCAGGTGGCTCACTTTTATCCACATGTTTCTTCACACCTTCAAAGAAATGAAGCAAATTGGTGAGGCAAGACTTCCTTTGGCTGAACTCATGCTGACTGACCCATTAAACTATGTTTGTTTATGTGTTCCATATTTTTATTCTCTATAATAGTTTCCACTATTTTTCCTGGCACTGACATCAGGCTTACTGGTCTGTAATTTCCCGGATCACCCCTGAAACCCTTTTTAAAAATCGGCATCATATTGGCCATCGTCCAATCTTCAGGTACTACGGACGATTTTTATGACAGGTTACATATTACTAACAGCAGATAAGCAATTTCATACTTGAGTTCTTTGAGTACTCTTGGATGAATGCCATCCGGTCTAAGTGATTTACTACTCTTTAATTTGTCAGTTTGGCTCAGTACTTCTTCCAGTTTCTTTCAATTTCTCCGCATCATCATCCTTGAAAACCATTTTTGGTACAGGCAGATACCTTACATCTTCTTCCGTAAAGACCGAAGCAAAGAATTCATTCAGTTTCTCTGCTAGAGCCTTGTCGTCCCTGACTGTCTCTTTTGCTCCTTTGTGATCTAACGGTCCTGCGGACTCCCCCGTGGGCATTCTGCTTCTGATGCACCTAAAAAAGTTGTTAACTGTGAGTTTTAGCCTCTGCGGCAAGTTTTTCTTGATATTCTCTTTTAGATAATCTTGGAGGCTTTATTTTAAAGTCTAGCAAAGGAGTATAAGGAATAGTTTGGGTTTTTTTTTAGCATATAAAGTGGCGTATTTTCAAAACACTTAGACTTTGTAAATCTAAGTGCTTTGAAAATGAGCCCCATAATCTCTGTTACAGTTCCATAGGCTAGCATTTAAATTGACTATTTGAAAGTTACCAAAATATCAGTATAAAGCATGGCTAATAGTCAGAGGAGACCTCAGTTTTAATAGGTTAAAGTCTGTTCTTTACATCCTCTCTGTGTACTAGAGCCTGGTGCCATTCTTCCAAGAGCCCATTATTATTTTTGATGAAAAAAGATATAAAAGTGTCTTAACCAACAAAAAATGTTATCGCTCATTGGCACGTCTCATCATTTTCTCTTGTATTGTTGAATGTGACCCTTAGCTAGGGAGTCTTCTTACATGCTTTCAGAGAATGTGAAGTTACTTACCTGTAGCAGGTGTTCTCTGAAACATCCCCTTGCCCCATCCACGAGAGGAACCACCAATGCATGATGAGTGAAGGCCCTTCTACTGCATGTGCTTATGTGACCCATATGTGTGACCGGGGAACAGCTGTGTGGATGCAGATCACATCATGTGAAAGTGAAACCAGCTGCAGGTACAAAGTTCCCGCAGACTTTTTCACCTGGCATTTGTACAGGTAGAGTTTTCACGGAGAGTGGAAAATACAATCTGCATGTGTTTTCTGATGCTGCCCAGAACGCCCCCCCCCCCCCCCCAATAATGTAGATAAAAGGATGCAGCTTGTAGAACACGACACATAACTGTAAGTTAGCTGAAGGCAGACAGGTCTCGGATAGCTTTGAAAGCTGCCCTTTATGTAACATATAAAGGGCACCCTGACAAAATAGCCTTGTGACAAAGTAGCCCCGTAACAAAATATTCCTTGACAAAATAGCCCATGGCCCTTCACAAAAATAAGAAGTATAATAAAAGCTCCGTCTCCCTTCCTCTGGGGGTGCAGCATCACTTCTCCCCCTCAATCCCCCACTCCCTCATCTGAACTGTCTCTTCCTTCAACTCCCTCTCCAGTGCATCTTTCTCTCCCCACCCCCATGTTCTGTTATCTCTGTCCAACTACCCCCTTTTCTGCATTCTGGCATCTGTCTCCCTTCCTCTCCTTCCTATGCTCTGGAAATGCATCTCTTACCCTTCCTGTCCAGCAAGTCTCCCTCTTCCTCTTGCCAACCCTCCGTGGTCTGTTTCTCGCCCTTTCCCTCACCCCTGGCAATCCTCCAACTTTCCTGTGGGCCACCGGTAGGGTTAACAAGGTGCTTTGCCCCCCCCCCCCCCCCCCCCCCCCCGAAGCACTCTTTCTGTTGTGTCCTGCTTATTTGGACATAGGAAGTTGTATTAGATGAGGCGGGACACAACAGGGAACATTTCCGGGGCCGGACGAGGCAGCTTGTTTTCCTTTGCTGATGCTGCTGGCGGCACACAGGAACTTTGGAGGATTGCTGAGGGGGGAAGAGAGCGAGAGAGATACCTGACTGAGCGGGAGGAAGAAGGAGCCATTCTGGACAGTGAGCACTGAAACTGGGGTGGCAAAGGGGAGAGACATACCTCGGCTCAAAGCAGCAGCGGGACTCAGGAAGACACACAGTTGCAGGAGCAGAACAGGTAAAATACTCTGGGGTGGGCCCTTTTGTCTAGGGGGGGGGGGCTCATTTGTCGGGGGCCAAATTGTAGGCAGGCTGATTTGCCAGGGGCATTTTGTGTATGAGCCTTTGCACTGGAACCTGTTTGATGAGGTCTTCTGCTCTCTCTGTATTATGTAATGTGCACTGTCACATTTAGATTCACTAGAGAGCCCGAAAGTTTTGTTTTCTTTTTTTTTTAACACCCAGATTGAAAGCCTCAGGAATAGCTGTGCTGTAGTGCTAACATGAGAGGCTGTAACCTGCCACCTGTACTTGACTTTTGGCCTTCATCCGCTGTAGGTCAGTAGAGTTATACAGTGGTCTAGGTTGCCATCTGCTGGTTTCACTATGTAAAATGATACCTTTGTATTGGACTAACTTTCATGAGGTAAAAAGTTCAGGAAGATGAAGATACTACAATATATATAAGTGAGACGAGAACTGTGTCGGAATTTCAGAAAGCGTGAGACAGGCACGTGGGATCCCTTAGGAAAAGGAGGAGTTAGTGGTTGCTGAGGATGGACAGACTGGATGAGCCATTTGGCCCTCATCTGCCGTCATGTTTCAAAGCCAACATATTGCATGGGAGGAGTCGTATTATAATCACCCTTCTCGCTCTCTCCCCTTCAGGTCTGAGACTGCATGCATACGCACGCACGCACGCGCACACACACACTCACGGAATCTCTCTCTCGCCTTGGAAACTTTGACATGCTTTTCTCACTTGTTGTATGTGAGGAGTGGGAGCTGGATCTGTGAACGCAGCTGATCCTTGTACAGATGTTTGTAGATATCCGTTATGGTACTGGAACAGTTAACCTGATTGAAGCTCATTTTGTAATGGTGCAAACGTGGTCCCGAATTCTGCATATCTCAATGGTTGCAGTTACACATTTATTTTTGCCTTTTTTCTTGGAATTCTGTAAGTTTCCTGTTTACTTCCATTTTCCTATCCTTTTCTTGACAGACCTTTAGTATACCCACTTCAGGCACTGCTTCTGGAGCTTCACCCCAACTCCCCTTTTCATACGTCCAGAGTTTCTGCTATCAAGCAGTCTTCCACTTCCTACCCAAGCTGGAAAACAGGGCTCTTATAAACCCTTTTAGCCTTTTCCCTTGTACCTAGGCCAGTGCAAAGATATACATAGGTTCAATCACAGCCACTTCTCCCCCTTGGGACAACTCCACCTACCCTCCTCTCCTCCTTCCTGTACACATTAATTGATTTGATTTGCTTACTTTATTTTTTGTCTATTAGATTGTAAGCTCTTTGAGCAGGGACTGTCTTTCTTCTATGTTTGTGCAGCGCTGCGTACGCCTTGTAGCGCTATAGAAATGCTAAATAGTAGTAATAGTAGTAGTATGTATTTTGGGTTGCTGAAGCTGGTTCAAAACTTACGATCTGATATTCAGTATCCGGGCTCCAGCGTTGAATTTCTGGGTTTACGGAGCTGGCAAAAACGTAGATGCTTAAGTGCGATATTCAGCACTTAACTGGCTACGTTAAACTGCCTAAAGCTAGGACTGAGTTTTATCTGGTCCTATTTATGCGGTGACCTTGGCCAGTTAAGTACTCAGCATTGGCACATAACCAGCCAAGCGCTGACTCTGCCCTTGGAACGCTCCCAAAATAGCCAGTTTTGCGTGGCACTGTCCGGTTAAGTGTTGCTGAATATGACTGGTTAGCCCCGAAGAAGCAATTTAACTGGCCAGGAAATATTTTCAATATCGACCCCTTACTGTCTTATTTGAAAAGTTTTCCCCATTCTCTGCCCAGGAAAAAGCCCCGTACCAAATAAGGCAGAGTATGATCCTATGCACTGAACTTCAACTTGCGCACGCTAAAAATACCTAACCATGCGTATTAAAGTGTACAAAGGAGGCTGTAATATGTACATGGTAATAGCAAAATACTCTTACCCTCCGAACTGTTTACTGAGCTCTCACTACACCATAATGGCAAACAGAGGACCTGAAAAATGGAAGTCGTGTACAGGAGACGACCTTGCAAAACAGTACACAAGAATATGGAGAAGTTCATTAAAGTCAAGGGAAATAATATCCAACTGATTAAAATAGAATCCCTGGGCATATTTAAGCCACATTTAGCATATTTGTATACTAATGAATAAATTATACTACTACAAAATGCACATAACACACAGCATTCAGGGCTGCTTTTACCAGTGAGCAAGAAGGCAGCTGCAGCTGGCAACAGAAGAGAAGATTGAAAGACTGGGGGGAGGGGGAGATGCTGGACTCGGAGGGGGGGAGAGAGGAGGAATGAGAGAGGAGAAGACTGAAATGGGGGAGGGGAAGAGAGGAGAAGAGATGTTAGACCTGAGAGGGGGAACAGGAGAGAAGAGAAAGAGAGACCGGAAAGAGGGGGAGGGGGATGATGAACCCAGGGAGGGAGGGAGAGAGAGATGCGGACCATGGAGCTTTGGTGGTCAGGGAAGACAGAGGGAGAGATGCTAGCCCCAGAGTGGGGGATATGGAAGGAAGGGGAGAAGCTGAACACGGAGAGGGGCAGGGACTCAGAGAAGAGATGCTTGACAGGGATTGAGCATAGGGACAAGGAAGAAGACAATAGAACATAGAGGAGCAATGCTGGATGGGGAAGGGATAAGGACAGTGGGACACAGAGGGGCAATGCTGGGCAAGGGGATGATGCTAGTAAAGGGATAACAACATCAGAGGGGTGATGAGGGACAGAGGGGAAATGTTGGACAGGGCAAGATAGGGTCAGAGGAGAAATGCTGGACAAAATAGATAAGAATGCAGAGGAGATGAATGGTGAACATGGAGAGAAGAAATGTCAGATGGACAGGAGACCCTGCAAAGAGAGGAAAAAGGCAGAAAAGAGTTGCTAGGACCAAAGTGAATGGCAAAGGAATATGCTTTTCTGGTTTCTGTTTCTCTAGAATTGCTGTATAATTCAGAGTCTGACCTCTTGAGGTTTTCAGTTTAGTCTTGTTTGTTTGCCTTCATGTCGCTATTACTGGTCTGCAGTCCCTGGTTTCATCAGTCTTTATTTTGCACTTGTGACCGGTGTGGTGGTCTGCTAGTCTGTAGAGCTCTGAAGCAGTTCTCTCTAGGAGGTCTGTTGCCCAGTGTAATATTTACAGTGCTGCCTTTTCATGGATAAGGTTGTTGGTCTTTGAGTCCCGTGAGTTACTGCTTTTGGTTCTGCTTCTGAGTATGTTTTTGCAGTGGAGGGATTGTGTGTTGCCCTTACTCAGGTGACATCAAAACTTTAATATAATTTTAGTTTGTTATAACTTCAGAGAGAATTTTAGAACATTTTGAAGGATCTGCTCTGTGTTGAGATGGTGTCTGATCAGGGGTAAATTATGAGACACACTTCCTTATGCGGGATCATTAAATACAGCTGAATTTATTTACATAGTTGTATATGTAGTTTAGTGTTGGTAAGTGTTTGAAATAAGTGAATTTAAGTGTCATTCACGATGCAGAAATCCATTTTTCACAGCATATGAAGGTATTGTTTGTCAATAAGAGTAGCCAGAAACCCTTCCTCATTACCGCCATGCCAAATTTACACCCCAAATGCACTGCAAGAAAAACCTCATTCATTGGCCTTCATTCTCACTCACTGGGGTGGTAAATCTCACCCTTGGCATCTGTGCACCTTGGTCCAACATAAACTTTCCCTCTACTCTCTTACCCTGGTCTAGCAGCTTCCTTACCCACCAACTCCCCCACTGCTTCCAGAAAAAAAAAAAAGAAAAAGCTATTTAAAGGCATGGAGCTGTTGTCTAGGCTGCACTGCTGCACCACAGATAGCTTTGCTGGGCCTGCCCCTTCTGAGCTGGACTTCTGTTTCAGAGGGACACAAGTAGCAGAGCCATCAGGGCATGACCTAGTCAGTGGCTCTGTACCTTTATCTGGCTAAGGAAGCTGTGCCGCTGAACCAGGGGGTGAAGAGGACCTAAGGGGGTGGGGGATTGGTAGCCCATCCATAAAAATTGGCCCAGGACCCCATGAGTGGTTAAAACGACTCTGACAGCATTGGTATATGTCAATTAAATTCTAATCATAACACTAAAAAGAACACCCTTTGACACCATTTATTCATCAACATTTCAAATAACATTTTATAAGAATTCCATTGTTTGGGAACAAAATTGAAAATTGGCTTAGCTTAGAACATAAGTGTTACCATACTGGGACAGACCGAAGGTCCATCAAGCCCAGTATCCTGTTTTGAACAGTAGCCAGTCCAAGTCACAAGTACCTGGCAGGATCCCAGAACAGTACAATACATTTCCCAAGTCCATATTGATAATGGTATATGGACTTTTCTTTTAGGAAATTAGCCAAACCTTCTTAAACCCTGCTAAGCTAACTGCTTTTACCACATTCTCTGGCAACAGATTCCAGAGTTTAATTATGCGTTGAGTGAAGAAATATTATCTCTGGGTTGTTTTACATTTATTACTTAGTAGCTTTTTTATTTACAAGCATTCAGTTGCAAACTCCAAGGATGGCTACTGACCTCTTTCCCTCCCTTCCCCCCACCCCCTGAAATGCCTTGTGTTTTGCCATGAGGCTCCTCATTTGGGATTTATCTGACTGTAGAAGCATCAACTCTATCATGTGCTGTAGTTCTTCATGTTCCCACAGAGGTATCAGAAAACATGTAACGGTCTTGTGATATTATGTTAACTATGTTGGTGGTTCCATGTGTACATGCAAAGTTTGCACGTCCCTGTCTGATCTCCTTCTTTCTTGGATTCTAGGCTAGTTGAAGAGTTCATGCTGTTGGCAAACATGGCAGTTGCCCACAAAATCTATCGTTCCTTCCAGGGTCAGGCACTGCTGCGCTGTCACCCACCACCAAAGATTAAAATGCTTGAAGACCTGATGGAGTTCTGTGAGCAGATGGGCTTAAACATTGACTTCAGTAGTGCTGGAGATCTCCATGTGAGTACTGCGCCATGCTCGACATATACCATGAGTCCGGAACTCAAGGGGGAGGGGGGGGGGGTGCTGCACGGCATTGTCGGTGGTCTGTGACCTGGAAATCTTTGTGTGTGTGTGTTTTTAATGGCCACTGTACATGGTAACAATGGGATAAAATTCACTATTACCCACTTTGAAGGTGGGCTGTATGGAAAGAGCAATTTATATTGGTAAAAAAGTGTTTTATCCACATTGCAGTGGCATAGCTAAGGGTGGGCCTGGGTGGACACCGGCCCACCCATTCTTGCCTCAGGCCCACCCAGTCAGCAGCCCATGAAGCCCCCAAAACTCTTCAGTGGCAGCACCTCACTACTCTCTCTCCCTCTTCACTTGTGGCCTGGCATCTGCCCCCTCCCAGTCTACCTCAGAGCTACTGCTGACGGCATCCTGCGCCAGCCCTGCAGGCCTCTCTCTATCATGTCCTGCCCTCAATGATGTCACGTCTTGTTTTTTTGGTGGGAATGTGGTAGAGAGAAGTCTGCAGGGCTGGCGCAGGTTGCCTATAGGAATTGCAATGGGCAACGGCTCTGAGGTAGGACCGGGGGAGGGGGTTCAGAGAGAAATGGGCAGACATCAGGTCATTAAAAAAAAAAACACTATATTGTATGTATGTACAGGGGTGGGGGTGGGAAGGGCCCACCCAGGTTAACTCTGGGCCCACCCAAAATGGCAGGTCTACATACGCCTCTGCCACATTGACTTAAAAAAATCGCCTAGCATAAGGCAAAAGAGAAGAAGGACAAAAGGCCAAGTTACCACTTTCTGCTTATGTCAAGAAACCATCTCTTGGGGTTTGAGTAAAACTAAGCATATTGATTCAGTAAACTGAGTTATTTGGCCATGATTTTGAGTTGGTAAATACTGGTTCATTTGTAGCAAAAGAAAAAAAAGTAAATTTCCTTTCTGTGTCTAAATGCACTGAAATTAGTGGTATTTTTGTTCATAGCTCATATCCAGAGGTTTCAATTTTGCCGATGTCCTAAGAGACCAGTTGTCGCTGGACATGGGTCTGAACCTCCTACCCGCGGGGGAGGCACCCTCAATCTTTTCATCCCTCCCAGACTTCTTAGGCTCCGCCCTTCTTCCAGAGTATGTGCCGTCCTGCTGTATACTTCTGGATCTGTCCATGAGAGGCTTCTCTCGCGTTCCCTCTTCCAGGGGCCATGTTTTGGTTTAAAACAGGATATTTGAAAAGTGTTGGCTCACTTAGCAGGCAGGTAATTAGCTATCAGATCCTGCAGGCCAGGCTGAAGGTGGCAGACTGTGCCAGAGAGGCAATGACCAATAACAAAAAAGGCAAGGAACCAAGACATAAAAGCTATGCCACTTTGTTGGCTTTTGAAATGCTGGAGAATGGAAGTTGTACTTATCTTTTTGCCTTTTTTCCAGAAAAGCTTGAATGAAGCAGTTGGGACAGATAAATATGCAGTGGCTCGAAAGGAAGTGCTGACCAACATGTGCTCCCGACCAATGCAGGTAAGGGGGCTCCATGTCCTTAACCTTCACATCCAACCAGTGCAGATAAGGCAGTTTCCTGTGTTTAACACATGCTCCCAATCTATGCAAGAAATGAATCCCTGTGACCTTACATGTTTGAGGCCCCAATGCGATAGATAAGAAGCGGTGGTGAATTTCTGCCAGCTCGCCAACCGGGAACTGTTCTGAGCTTGATTTCTTCTGCCTGTTCTAGCTGGACTGGAAGCTGGAACACTCTGCTTTCACTGGCTTGGTTTCTTCTGATTTTTTAAGCTGGCAAGGGATGCTATGGAAGCAAAGTTCACAGTGCTTGTGGGAAGGGAGTCGCAGCCATAAATCAACAGCAGCTCCTTGTTGCTGACTCTAAAGCTCAGCTACTGTCTTCGCAGTAACTGGGCTAGATGAGAGAGGAGTTACAAAGCAGTGGGGGATGAAGGCTCGTAGCACGCTAGCTAAACAAAAACCATGGCAAAACCTGCAAAAGAAATCAAGAAATAATACTATTTATTAGGATTTATTTACCATGTTTTTGTAGAAATTCACCTAAGGCGGTGTACAGCAAGAATAAGCCAGACATAGGCAACATACAATTACTGCAGTAAAAATATTCAAACAGTTCATAATACGACATAGTTTGCTACTTACAATGTCAACACAATATACAATGAAACATCTTAATAGACAGCCTAGGGTGGAAGTGGAGGTGGAACCTATAGACAGATAAGACAGAGTAACTGGGACTAACTTAAAATTGTATTTCAAGTCAGAAAGGTGCATGAATATGATCTCCCCTTACGCTCCTACCCGTAACCTCCGCTCACAGGACAAATCAGTACCCTTCTCCACCACCGCCAACTCCAGGCTCCGCCCTTTCTGCCTCGCCTCACCCTATGCTTGGAATAAACTCCCTGCCCATCTTCAAATCCTTGCTCAAAGCCCACCTCTTCAATGTCGCCTTCAGCACCTAACCATTATACCTCTATTCAGGAAATCTTGACTCTCCCAAATTGACATTTCGTCCTTTAGATTATAAGCTCCTTTGAGCAGGGACTGTCCTTCTTTGTTAGATTGTACAGCGCTGCGTAACCCTGGTGGCGCTTTAGAAATGTTAAATAGTAGTAGTAGATTGAAGTTGACGTGAGGACAGGACTTTGTGTTTTCATTTACTGTATTAACGTATCCCTCTCAGCCTGGGGAAGGTGTAGGGCTTTTAAACATTGGAACTAGCATCCCTTACTGTATTTAAACTGAAGTGTTCCGCCATTGCTCTAGTCATGCTTCAAATGAGAAAACGGAACTTGAGTTGTAAGCGCTGCGGCTGTCTTTCCAGTTTTTATTTTCACAGCCTATTGACTGCTGTTGCCCAAGATGTAAACCAGAGCTCTCAGCATGTAGAATAATATTGGCAGGGCCTTTGAAGGAGGGTCCTGGACTCCTCAGTTTTCCTTCTTCCTCCCTTGATGTGATGTGGTAGAAAGGTCAGACATCGTGCTGCTGGTCACCCTTAGTCTGACGTTTTATAGCACCTTTCACCCTAACAGGAGCCTGGAGTATGTACACACCAATCAGAGCATGCAGCCAACTCTAGGGTGGATTTTATTTCAGCCTTTTAAGGCCAAGGATTCTGAAGCAGAGAGAGAGGAGTAAGGGCAGTGGTATTTCAATATTTTCATAGTTGAAAAAATATATATGGTAGCATGCGTGTGTTGTCCATGTCTTTCTCTCACATTAATTTTCAGGACCACACGCATCTCATCTTTAGATGTGAGATCCAGAAAGCTTATGTACTACAACATCTCTTCTTGGTCCTTCAAAGCTGAGATCCCCAAAGTATGGCTCAAAGGCAGTATCCAGCCCACCAATGCTGCACCAGAAACCCTATAACAACAAAGTACAGCAAAGAGTCTGAAAGTATCTACATTAGGGCTATTGAAGGAATGCCCATATTCCTCGTGCTGGTCCCGCTGTCCTCTCTGATTGAAGCACTGGTTTCTGAAAGTCTGCAGAAGTGGCAAGGGGAATGCTGGGTGCCCAATGCTCCTTCAGCTTCCACATAGATACTGTCAGTTATGTTCAGTTGTTAGCAGTCGAGTCTTTGACCGGGGGTGGGGGGGGGGGGGGGGAGCATAATTAAGGCTGGGGAATGGTTTATCAAGAAGAGATCAACTGAGACTGGACGAGGCAGTGGAGAAAGACAGATGAGACTGAGGGAAGAGGCGAGGGGTATACTGGATGGGTGGGGGGGAGGGCATATTCAGGCTATGGAATGGTTCAATGAGAATAGATCACTGAGACCTGGAGAGGCAGTAGGGGAAAACAGTTGAGTCTGGGACTTTATACGGCTGTTTGTTGACACTAATAGATCAAAGAAGGAGAATGATAGATTGATGCTGTGGTAACACTCAGGAAAGATGGTTAACGCTGGAGGTTGGCACCTAGAGAGAGGTTGAGCATGTGCATAGAGGGGGAATGACTGAGGCTGAAGCAGCACAAGGGAAAGCGGTGAGGGAAAGATGAAGGAGGGACTGAAAAAGGAAAGTGGAAATATAAGGCAGGATGGTAGAGTTGCAGCTGAGAATCAGAGAGAGTGAGAAATGGAGAGAGGCTGGAAAGGCTTGCTAGATATTCAGAGTGAGAGAAAGGAAAGGTCGAAAAGAAGGGGGAGATTGAAATTAGAGACTGAGAGGGGAAATAAAAGACAAAGATGGAGAAGAGCAAGCTGAGAGGCAATGAGAAAGAAAATCAGGAAAAGAATTCAGAAGACAGACAAGATTTTATATTTAAGGAATGTTATAGCTTGCCTATCTTGCATTCTGAGCCACTAACAAACAGCATAAGTGAAATGTAAATTAAAACATAAAACATGCAACAAATAAAAATAAAACATTCAAATACAACAAAAATTGAAAAACAATGCCAGTAACTTTGTACTCCGTGGGGGTTGGTGCTGGGAGCACATAGGTACTTGTGTTGCCTTTATAAAATAGACTTGAAGTAGGTGTGTTTTGGGGCTTCTCACATAGATGGCCTCTAAGCACATAAATTTATCAGCGTTCAGCCTGTGTGCGCATAAACCGAATGGAAATGTTTCTGGGGCAGGCTTGATGTTTACCTGCACATGTGTAAAGTAACCCGGGATATTTATGTTGGCCATGTTGGGAAACATTTTGAAAACCCTCTAGTAACTGCTCAGGACAAAGTGTGTGGTATGTGTTGTTTGTTGTCTGCTTAGTTACTAAATTACCCCTTTTGTTCCTTTTACCCTCTTAACCTAAGGCTGTACTGCAGTAGCCATATCACTGACTTGTCATACCTAATCCATCTGCAAAGCATTTCATTAAGTGATCGGGAGTCCTCAGTGCAATATGAGCAAAGAAACTTCTACGTGGAAACCTGTCTCACCTGCTGCTGCTATCAAGAAAAGACAAGAACATGATTGCCATACTGGGACAGACCAAAGGTCCATCAAGCCCAGCATCCTGTTTTCAACAGTGGCCAATCCAGGTCACAAGTACCTGGCCAGATCCCAAAACAGTACTATACATTTTATGCTGCTTATCCTAGAAATAAGCAGTGGATTTTTCCCAAGTCCATCTTAATAATGGCTTATGGACTTTTCTTTTAGGAAGATAGCCAAGCCTTTTTTAAACCCCGCTAACTGCTTTTACTACATTCTCTGGCAACAAATTCCAGAGTTTAATTACACATTGAGTGAAGAAATATCTGATTTGTTTTAAATTTACTACTTTGTAGCTTCATTGCGTGTCCCTAGTTCTAGTAATTTGGAAAGAGTAAACAAATGCTTCACATCTACCCGTTCCACTCCACTCATTATTTTATAGACCTCTATCATATCTCCCCTGAGTCGCCTTTTCTCCAAGCTGAAGACCCCCAGCCGCTTTAGCTTTTCCTCATAGGGAAGTCGTCCCATCCCCTTTATCATTTTTGTCACCCTTCTCTATACATTTTCTAATTCCACTATATCTTTTTTTGAGATGTGGTTTCAACGTATCGTCAACGATGACACCTAGATCCCTCTCCTGCTCGGTGACTCCTAATGTGGAACCTTGCATCACGTAGCTGTAGTTCAGGTTCCTCTTTCCCACATGCATCACTTTGCACTTGCTCACATTAAATGTCACTTGGACTGACTCACGCCTGATAATTTCAAGATACTCTGAGGCTCATTTTCAAAGCACTTAGCCTCCCAAAGTTCCATAGAAACCTATGGAACTTAGCCTCCCAAAGTGCTTTGAAAATATGCCTCTTAGTGAACATGGCAGATGCAGTCCAGTAATGGTGCAGGCCAGGGCCAGGCTGTTCAGGCACTACTGTACTTCCTTTGCAAGATTTTGAGGGGGCTCGTGGTGTGCTGCCCAGCACCTGGAAGAAGCACAATTCTCTCTTATGCTCCCCTGAGTCCACTGCAGCTCACCAGACATGGGAAGGTTTCTCCACCTGTGGCAAAACCAGCTGACTTGCGAATGCTTGGGTTCCAGCCAGCTTTGAATCCCAGTACAGGAACTGCTTGCAGGGAAGGTCTGTCCAGAAGATCCTTTACTCTTCTGTCAGTAGACTGTAGAATGCATAAGGTTGTTTTGTATTTCTCACTTTACCTTACGCTTTCCTTCTCTCTCTCTCTCTCTCTCTCTCATGCATTTTGCTGAGGATGAGAAAAGATGTCGGGAAGGGAGCTTTGTTGGTAATTTTTTGGGCAGACTCTACTCTCTGTTTGTACTGGTTAAATTTTGTAAGATTTCAGTTAGAACATATGGTTAAAGGACGGCTGTAATAGAAAAATTAGAAGAACCCCAGATGTGTGTGCTAAATGCCCAGTGTTATTGAAAGGTCAGACTTTGGAGGAAAATCACATTATATAGAAAGAGGAGATTTAGCCTTCCTGTGCCACTGTTAAAACAGGGACACAGCAAAGTTGTTACAGACACACCCACCAGCCTCTAAATTTGGTGGCTCAAGGGACAGGTGCTGTGATTGGAGGAGTAGCCTAATGGTTAGTGCAGCAGGCTTTGAGCCTGGCGACCTGAGTTTAATTCCCACTGCAGCTCCTTGTGAACTTGGGCAAGCCACTTAACCCTCAGGTACAAAAACTTAGATTGCGAGTCCCCTAGGGATAGAGAAAGTACCTGCATATGATGTGTACAGTGCTGTGTATGTCTAGTAGCACTATAGAAATTATTATTAGTAGTAAAAATACCATGCTAAAGACTTAGGCTTGCTGGAGATAGGGATGCTGCAGAGGCCCTTGGGGAGGGATTTGTGGCCCTCACTCAAAGGTGACACCTTGTGGCCAAACGTAGAGCCTAAAGTAGTTGAGCTCCACTTTATGACCCCAGAAAGGACGTTGCTGCAGAAGCTGGACTGAGTTTTGAAGTAGGGTGTAAAATCAGAGGACAAAACCCAGTGAATAGTTGTGAATGACAGGGTGGTTCAGGTTGAGCTGAAAGATCAAAGGAGCAGGAGGAAGTTGCAGTGAAAGTAAATATTATATGGTTTCTTGAAACTCCATTTCCTGAGGGGACACTGTGCCACATTTAGGAACATTAATTGAAAGCTGCTAAAAGTTAATTTGTGAAAATGAGGTTGTTGGATTTCCCGCTGTGTTGCCTTCCAGCCTGTGTCTGCTCCGTTTGCTGATCAGAATTATTTTACCCATTCAGTTAATGCACAGAGACCACAGACTGAGCAGGTGAGACTGCGTTCTTACTTGTTTTAACACCATAGGATGCTTACCAGCCCATTATCTAAGTCAATCACCAGCATACGAGCGACATTATAAGCTGCTCAGTTCAGGGAAAAGGGACCTAAACAGATTTAATCTAGAAATGATGCAACTGGGTCTTGACTGGAAGAGAAAAGAAATGGGAAGTGTGAGACTGAGGCGTATTTCTCTTTCATAGCACTGAATCCCTGAAATTGCGCTAGACAGCTTTGATTATTTGTCACAAGAGGAAGTGGTGCTTGATTTTGCTGAAGAACAGGATGTGCTTTCTGATTTTCAATCTGGTTTTTGGAAACTTTATAGCACTGATGGATATTGTTGATGATTGTTGGAAATATTAGACAAGGGGGACTGATGTTCTCTTGGCGCTGCTTTTGATACTTTGGAACGTTCTATTTTATCTAGTATTGATCTGTGACAAAGCTCTATCACGATTAGATGTTTTTGGAGGATAGCTGTTAACATGTTTTGGTAGGTTCTGAGCTTTCGAAACCTAAACCCTTGATATTGGGAGCTCTCCAAGGTGCTGTTTTGTTACCCTTGCTTCTTAATCTTTATTTAAGACCTGTGATTGATATTGTTTTGAGTCATGGTATTCGTATTCACACTTTTGTTGATGATACCCAGTTATATATTCCCGTATGCTCTGCCTAAGGAGATCAACTAGAGAAGTTATTAACCTGTCTGACTTCAATTAAGAACTGAATGGTATTGAATGGTATTGAAGTTCAATTAAATTCCTCTTTTTGTGAGTTCATAGAGAAAGTTGTTCTTACCCTCATCCTGTTTTGATGTGGGATGGATCTACTATATTTGCAAAGGATCAAATATGTAGTTAAGTAGTTGAATTAGATGCGGGGTTGTCTTCTGAAAATCATATTTCACATGTAGCCAGTGCCGCCTCCTACCATCTTCATCAACTTCATAGGATCCATTCCTATTTTTCTATGGCTGATTTAGCCCAGTCAGTCTACGCCTACCTGATTTCTCCCCTTGACTATTGCAATGCATTATCAAGCGTTGAGCAGGCAGAGACCTAGAAACAATTTCTAGTTTGTATAGTCATGTTACACCTAGCCTTCATTCTTTGCATTGGCTCGCAGTTGAGAAGCGCTGTTCTTTTAAACTGTCGGTTTTAGCATTTAACTGTGGGATGGTACCTAAATATTTTTTGAGGAATCTGGTAATTTATGTTCTTAATCATCCTTTGTGCCCTCAGAGTGACATGTTTTTCTCTTCCCCCACCAGAGTTTTTCAACTTGAGTGTGTCTGCTTTCACGCATACTCTTGTTCCATTGCTTTTTCATGGAATACAATTCCGTTATCTTACAGACTAATTTATTGGAGTTTCATAAAACTATTAAAACCTTCTTGTTTTTATTGATTTTTTTGAAAGAAAGATTCCGTCAGATTCTGAGATTTCTATGATGATTATTGTATTACTAGTAAAAAAAGACCCGTTTTCAAGAAAATGAAATGGGCGCTAGCAAGGCTATCTTGTAATGGTGATTATGTTTTTAAAGCTCTCGTCAAAGCGATTTCTCCTCTCTCCCCTGCCCTCCCCTCCATGTCCAGCGATTCTTCCTTCCCCTCTGTATCCCGCGATTCCGACCTCCCCTCCATGTGCAGCGATTCTCCTGTGCCCTGCCATCCCCTCTGCGTCCCGCGATTCTGGCCTCCCCTCCATGTCCAGCAATCCTCCTCCGCCCTGCCCTCCCCTCCATGTCCAGCGATTCGTCTCTGCCCTCCCATCCGTGTCCCACGATTCTCTCCTGTCCTCCCATCCCATCCATGTCCATCGATTCTCCTCTGCCCTGGCCTCCCCTCCATGTCCAGCGATTGTCCTCTGCCCTTGCCTCCCCACCATGTTCAACGATTATCCTCTGCCCTGCCCTACCTTCCATGTCCTGCAATTCTCCCCTTGCCTCCCATTCCCTCCGTGTCCAGCGATTCTCCTCTGCCCTGCCCTCCCATCTGTGTCCCGCGATTCTGTCCTCTCCTCCCATCCATGTCGATTCTCCTCTGTCCTGCCCTCTCCTCCCCTCGATGCCCCTTGATTCTGTCCTCCCCTCCATGTCCAGCATTCCGTGCCTCCACTTGTCTTGCTTGTGTTCGTAACATCCTGACGTCAGCTCGTCTCCAGCGTTCCCTTCCATCTCTCTGTTCCACCCTCTGACGTCATTTCGTCTTTACACGAGGGCGAGACAGTGAGAGGGAAGAGAACGAACGCTGGAGGCTTGCTGACGTCAGGATGTTACGAACCCAGCCAGCCAGCCATTTGTACATTGACGGTACAAATTATTATATTAGAATGTGGTATATTTGATATTTTCTGTAGTTTAATGTTTTATGTTAGTGTTTTAATGTTTTATGTTTGTGTTACACTTGTATTGTTATTTGTTTTAATTTTTGTTATATATATAATCCTGTAACCCATTATAAGTGAGCTAAATAAATAGAGGCCATTCGTATGCAGGTTTTGCTGTGATGTTTGTTGGAAAAAAAAGAGGTCACTTCAGCAGGGCAGGTGCAAGAGTATTAAGTAGCCGGGGTGAAGAGTCAGCTTTGCGCCCCTTTCCCCTGACATTTTGATAATTAAACTGAACAATCATGATCATTCCAACATCACCTCTCCACATAATAGGACATCATACTTTTAAATACTAAAATTTGTTTTTATGTATATCTCTGTGTGTGTGTACACGTATGTATGTATGTGTATAGTTTATTCCGCAGCCATGCAGGGAATGTGCAGGCATGCTACCTGGTGATGTCATTGATGGAGCCGACATGCTGGAGCTCCCCCCCTAGCTATAAACAAGGTTTAGACATGTTTGAGACATGCAGTGGAGGAGCACGCCCGAAATATCAGGATAGGGTTGCATATAGATTGCCACCAGGCAGTGTGGCTGCATTCCTCTGCTGTCTGCGGAGAACATCTGTTACAGGTAAGCAACTTTCCCATACATACATACGTACTTAATGAAGACAATTTCCAGGTAAATGGGGTGTTTGAAAATTGCTCGCCCTTCCTGTGGGTGAAAGTCTGCTGTGCTGACGCTTTGAATTTGTGTGGCTGTCAGGAAAAACTGTTTTCTTTGACTTCAGCTTTTATTTTCATTCCACCAGGAAGTTGCTGCTCTAGGCAACTGCCTAATAATAAAGCCAGCTTTGTGTTTGCCTGGCATAGGGTGGTAAAGTAAGGGAGGATGAGTGGAGAAAAATGAACAACTGTTGAGTATTGAAATCCTGAATGTAGGCCTGGAAGATAAGTTGATGACTTGATGTTATCCCATTTTCAGTTTGTGTAAGGCGCATTCACCTCTCTAGTAGCTATTGAATGCTTGGTCTTGGGTATAGCCTGGCATTCTCCCCAAACTATCAAATCAGCGCTGCTCTTTAGAGCATTTTGTTTGTCACATTGCTTTTTGACACTATATACTTTTGTGGTTCAGTCTGTGGCATCTGACATGCAATAGCGGTTAGGATTATTGATGGTGTTATGTTTATATCTCTCCATTGGTTTCCTGATTGGTTTCTGCATAGTGCTGATTTGATAGTTTCACAAGACGCCTAACCTACCTGTCTGGCCACTTCGAGGCTGTATCCCCAGCACAGCTCAGGTTCTCCTACACCTGCTGCTTGTACTCTACGCTAACACCCTCCTCCCACCGACTGGGTCACAATGCCTCTGGGCGATTCTCCCGCTCTCAAATTAGCCCCAGTGATTTCTAGGTTACTGGAGCCACACTCCCAGTGGTCCCACAGTTCCCTGAAAGCACTCACAGATTCAACACACAATCCACCAGGATTCTTTATCAGTCCAGACAGCAGAGTCAACAAACAAATTGTTGTCTGAAAAATTGAACAGTGGAACAAAATAGTGCAAGCGGTAACTGAAATATGGATCAGTTATAACACTAACTAAACATTTGTATACTGTCTAAACAATACCTGGGAAGGTCAGGACATATAGTCAACCGAGCCTCAGGAAAGAGATCTGTCTCTCTTTCCTCCCAAGCTAAGACTGAAGCAACAGCCAGCAACAACTGCTGGGTAATTTCAAACTCCAGGCCAATCAGAGCCCAGTCGACAAGATTTCAAATATATGCTGTTTCTTGCTTAATGTTTGTGTCAAACTAAAGAAAAACACTCCGGGGTCATTTTACTAAGGTGTGTGGGCACCTACACACGTCAATTTGGAATTTCCGCCTGGCTACCGCGTGCCCCGGGCGGTAATTCCATTTTTTATGTGCGTCCAATACATGCAGCAGAAAATATTTTTCATTTTCTACCGCGTGGCTCTAACCGGGCAGTAATCGGCAGTGTACGTGCTGACAATTACTGTCCAGTTAACGCGTGAGACCTTAACGCTAAGTCAATGGGTGGCAGTAAGGTCTCAGGCCCAAAATGGACATTTGTTAATTTTTATTTTGACGCACGTCCATTTTCGGCCAAAAAGAAAGGCCTTTTTTGCAGGTGCACTGAAAGATGGACCTGTGCGCGCCCAATACATGCGCCTACAACAGCGCAGGCCATTTTTTCCGGCACACCTTAGTAAAAGGACCCTTCAGTTCGCTGTAACAGCTTTACAGCAAAGAAACACCACCTGCTGGCCAAATAGGAGTAATACACTTCAGAACATAATGCAGGAAACTTTTACAGGCTTAAAACACACTGTTTCTTCACAGATGGTATTGACTCCTGAGGCAGACGTGTTTTATGCCGAAACGCAGGTCTGCATCGAGTCAACGTTCTATTTTTGTGTACTTTTGAATAAACGTGCCCTTGTGTTGGAATTTCTTTGGTCGCTCCCCATTTTTTTGTTTGTTTTGTGTGTCTTTTGGGGTATCTTCTGCCTTTTTGTTTGACGTTCTCCCCTCCTTGTGATGCCTTGTCTTGTACTGAGTTTTCCTGTTGGTCCTGTTTCAGATGGCGTTGTACTTCTGCACTGGAATCCTGAAGGATGAGACTCAGTTTCGACATTATGCACTGAATGTGCCACTGTACACACATTTCACCTCACCAATTCGACGCTTTCCTGATGTCATCGTACACCGTCTTCTTGCTGCAGCGATTGGTAGGTTTAGAAGAGTAACTGCAAGGATCAGAGGCAGTGGCGTACCAAGGGGGAAGGGGCGGTCCGCCCCGGGTGCACGCCGGTCAGCTTCGTTCGTTTCCATGCTCCCTCTGCCCCGGAACAGGAAGTAACCTGTTCCGGGGCAGAGGGAGCATGGAAACGAACGAAGCTGACCGGCACGCGGCACCCCCCCAGCGGCGTGCACCCGGGGGAGGGGGGTGTCTTTTCGCAGGGGGGGGGGCGGGGCGCATCGGTGATTCTCCCCGGGTGTCAGCCCCCCTAGGAACGCCATTGATCAGAGGCTGACCTGTGACCTTGTATGTAGGCAGTGTGAGAACAAAACAAATAGCACGAGGTCCAGTTAGTGTATCTTCGTACTGATGCACTTCTTAGCTATAGTAAAGTGGGCTTTCTCCACCAAAAAGGCAGAGGAATTGGCAAACATCTAAACTCTGGAATTCGTTGCCAGAGAATGCGGTAAAGGCGGTTAGCTTAGCAGAATTTTAAAAAGGTTTGGACGGCTTCCTAGAGGAAAAGTCCATAGACCGTTATTAAATGGACTTGGGGAAAATCCACTATTTCTGGGATAAGCACTATAAAATGTTTTATACATTTTTGGGATCTTGCCGGGTATTTGTGACCTGGATTGGCCACTGTTGGAAACAGGATGCTGGGCTCGATGGACCTTTGGTCTTTTCCAGTATGGCAATACTTATGTACTGTTTTGTCTAAAGTAACCAGTCATAGCAATCTGTACTGGACTCTCAGAGTGGTGGGGAGGGGGCTTCCCAGTTGTAGCCTGGAAATTGGAGTCTTGTTCCACAGATGAAGCTAGAAATGGTAAGAGGACGTGACGATCTAAACATGCTTCATGAAACTGTAACAAACGTATGTGTTTCTGCATTCCAGGCTGTGGGAGTCCCGTGAGACTGACAGCAGCTGAAATTCAGAAAGAAGCAGACCACTGCAATGACCGGAAGACCGCTTCTAAGCGAGTGCATGAGCTCAGTACCGACCTCTTCTTCTCTGTATTTGTCAAGGTGAGGCCTGACTGGGTGTTGGCCACTGGATCATTCTCATCTCCAGAGTCTCAGCTGTTTCTCATTGCTGTCTGATTGACACTGCAGTGCTACTATTAATACAATAAAAATGATAGATAGTACAGTTAATAAACAACGAATAGAATTTAAGTATGTTAGTGTGTTTTTTTACTTGCTTTTGCCACAGTGTGTTGAACCTTTGCATTGCTGTGCATTATATCTGCCTCTTTGCACTGTTATCCCAGGAGTCTGGCCCCTTGGAATCGGAAGCCATGGTGATGGGAGTCTTGAACGAAGCCTTTGATGTGTTGGTGTTGAAATATGGAGTTCAGAAACGCGTCTACTGCAATGTAAGAGCAACCTGAAAGTATTAGAGGGGAGAAATTCTGGGAGCAGAGAGTATTGTCTATGAACAGAAAATCCTGGTGGATTCAGTCGGTGTAGCTTTGACTTCCTCTCTGTCTTTCTTGAATTTGTGTCACCCCGTTTTTCTAACGTGCTATATTATATCTCTGTTGGCAGGCCTTGCCACTTCTAGAGTCCCATTTCACAAAAGTGGGAAAGAAGCCAGAACTGACCCTCATCTGGGAACCCGAGACACCAGAACAGGAAGCAGTACACCAGGTATGTGGGAAGGGCGTTATGATATTCTTTGTTTTATTCTCCGTCCCATTCCTAATAATTCCTAACATTCTGTGTGCTTTTTTGGGTTCCGCTGCCACACACACTGAGCAGAAGATTTCTACATATAGTCCACAATGACCCCGAAATCTTTTCCCTGGGTGGTGATTCCTACTGTGGAACCCAGCATCATGTAACTATAATTTGGGTTATTCTTCCCAATTTGCATCACTTTGCACTTGTCCACATTAAACTTTGCAGGTAGCCTAATGGTTAGTGCAGGAGCCTGAGATCCTGGGGAACTGGGTTCAATTCATACTGCAGCTCCTTGTGACTCTGGGAAAGTCACTTAACCCTCCATTACCCCTGATACAAAATAAGTAAACTGCTTTGATTGTAACTACATAAAGGCGGTGTATCAAATCCCATCCCCTTATCAATTGGATGCCGCCCAGTCTTCCAAGTTCCCAAGATGTAGAGCTGGAAATAACTAGTGAGGTGACTAATTTTGCCAATGACTCAAAGTTATTAAATCACAAGAGGATTGTGAAAAATTACAAGAGGACCTTTCGAGACTCGGAGACTGGGCTTCCAAATGGCACATGTCATATGTCGTTTAATGTGAGCAAGTGCAAAGTGATGCATGTGGGAAACAGGAACCCGAATTATAGTTATGTAATGCAAGATTCTACATTAGGAGTCACCGACGAGGAAAGGGATCTAGGTGTCATCATTGATGATACTTTGAAACCCTCTGCTCAGTGTGCAGCAGCGGCTAAGAAAGCAAATAGAATGTTAGGAATTATTAGGAAAGGAATGGAAAACAAAAATGAAAACGTTATAATGCCTTTGTATTGCTCCATGGTGCAATTCTGGTCACCGCATCTCAAAAAAGATATAGCGGAATGGTACAGAGAAGGGTGACAAAAATGATAAATAGAATGAGATGACTTCCCTATGAGGAAAGGCTAAAGTGACTAGGACTCTTCAGCTTGGAGATGGCTGAGGGGCAGATATGATAGAGGTCAATAAAATACTGAGTAGAGTGGAACGGGTAGAGGTGAATCGCTTGTTACTCCTTTCCAAAAATACTAGGACTAGGGGCACGCAATGAAGCTACTAGGTAGTAAATTTAAAACAAACCGGAGAAAATATTTCTTCACTCAGTGTGTAATTAAACTCTTGAATTTGTTGCCAGAGAATGTGGTAAAAGCAGTTAGCATAGCGGGGTTTAAAAAACGTTTGGCTAATTTCCTAAAAGGAAAGTTCATAAGCCATTATTAAGACATAGTTGTCAGAGTTCACTGTTTATTCCTGTTTTACTGTTTTGGGATCTTGCCAGGTACTTGTGACCTGGATTGGCCACTGTTGGAAACAGGTTACTCGGCTTGCTGGACCGTCGATCTGATCCAGTATGGCAACTCTTATGTACTTACGCCAAAAGCTTTCTGAAAACCTAGACACACAAGATCTAGAAGAGTGTCTTTCAAGAACTGTCCATGTTCCTTTTCTTTCTACGCTTTGTTTCTATCTTCCTTTCTGATAATTGAATTTCTCTTTCACAGAAAAAATACTTAGTTCTTTACTCCTAGAGGGCAGGTTTCATGTAGCCTGTATAGCTGTAAATTTGACAGCTGCTTTAATCTGTATACTTTGCACAAAGTTTGGGATAGAACTAACCACATTTTTCTCTTTGAAAGATTAGAAAGCATAAAGTGCTCAAGTCACAACATTCACAACCTTTGTACCTGCTGTTGATGTGAAATGTGTCAGGCGGTAGGGGAAAAGCAAAATAGTTTTCGAGGGCCTTTATTCACTAGCTGGATCAAGGTGGAACCGCACCATTTGCTTGTGCTGTCTTTCTGACCGCTGTATCCTGTTTCCTGGCTGCAGGTGATCAGTATCTTTTCTCTGGTGGAGGTGGTGCTGAAATCGGAGAGCGTACCTTTGAAGTACAGCGCCACCCTGAAGAGACCGGGCGAAATACCCAAGGAGTGAGCACAGGGACAGTTTTCTCTTTCCTCACCCTGCCAAGGCAGTTTTAACCAGGTGCTCTGAACTGTTGCAAGGACATTTTAAAGGACTTTTATGGAATTATTTTTAACTTTTATTTTCTGGAGGACACATTTTTGGTTGCAGTTTGACTTTTAATCTGAACTGGAAATTGGTAACGTTGCTTTCGTTTGGGGGTGAAAGAATGAATAATGCTTTAATTTTTAGAATCCTCCACCCTTTCCCTCATCAAATCAGGGTCTTAGTTATTTTAGCTTCTGTTGTTCATAGATTCATTTTGTTTTTAAGTACTTCAAATGGCAGTAAGTGGATAAAAGAAGCTCCTGATGGGTCGCTCAGCACTGGTGCTGCATGAGTAACATTGGCCTCCGCTGAGTACTGACGCTTTCTGATTTCCCAGACATCCATATTCTGCAGTCTTCTGTAGTAATAAAGTCTGAGGAGCCGCAGCTCACCTTCCTGCGTGTTTACTGCTTTTCCTGCTGCTGGATCTGCAGGGGACGCACACGGTCAGTATGGGAGCAGGTAATTTGATAAACCTTGTTTGCACATAAAAATGCTGATTTGCGCTTGCAAAAGGCCTCTGGCAGAATTACCTTGCACATAAGCGACTTTTAATTAGCTGTATGTGTTTGCGTCTTTAGGCATGTTCAGGGGAGAGGTTTGGGTGGGTCACGGGCAGGGTTATGATTTATGCACATACCTCTAATTTCGTATATTGCACCACAAGTTTGATGCTCAAAAAGGGGTAAATGGCAGGTGCTATTTTAGAAATTAGTGCCTCAGACCCCAGTGCTCAAAAATAAACACAGGCGCTATAGGCCATTAGCACCTACCTGCACAGAACAAGCGCATAAAGCATGCGGAATCCTGTTTAGAAGGAATGGTTCCGTGGAATCTTAGTGGAGATTGGGTGGCAACACCGGTAATTGGGAAACAAAACGGGAGCTGGGCAGACTTCTACGGTCTACGCCCTGATCGTGACTGAATAGATAGGGATGGACTGGAGTGTAAATTTTAACGGGCTTCGACATTAGCTTCAGAACCTTTAGTACAAGAACAGTGCAGGGTAGACTTCTACGGTCTGTTCCCTGAGAATGGCAAGGACAAATCAAACTCAGGTATAAAGTATCACATACCATGTAAAATGAGTTTATCTTGTTGGGCAGACTGGATGGACCTTTCAGGTCTTTATCTGCCGTCATTTACTATGTTACTCTCTGGGGTTCTACATGGAATGTTGCTACTAACTGGGATTCCGGAATCTTGTAACTCTTTAGGATTCCAGAATCTTCAGAACTTAGTGCAAGAGTGCTGGGCAGACTTCTACGGTCTGTGCCCTGAGAATGGCAAGGACAAATCAAACTCAGGTATAAAGTATCACATACCATGTAAAATGAGTTTATCTTGTTGGGCAGACTGGATGGACCATTCAGGTCTTTATCTGCCATCATTTACTATGTTACTATGTTAGATGCAGTCAAGCTTACGATCATTTTGTATTCCTCCGAAAAGAGCGCCTGAAACAAAACTGCCTTACCACTGCAAAAATAACGCCAGGTCGGAGCAGGCGTTAGGGTGTTGGAAGAGAGGATTTCTCATGCTTCTTTCTGCAAAATCTGCCGTTTTTGATTGCTTTTGGAAGCAGAAGGCAGCCCATGCAAGCCTTTAAGCACTGGTTGTGAGAAACAGCAGACCCAAGCGAAAGCACTCATTGGCATCTGTTTCCTGCGTCTGAATATTGTGTCCAAGCTAAAAAAAAAAATGTATAACTCTTTATTAGAAAACAGACGCCAATGTGAGCTTCTCATTCGGGTTTTACCAGGTACAGGAGTTGACCTTACCGCAGATCTCTTCTGCACGTGCACCAAGCACAATCCTCCTGCCACACTCCCTAATGCTAAAAGTTATGAGCACACCTCTATTTGCATCTCATTATCATTGAGCATTAGGGCGTTATTCTGCGCTGTTCCGGCAGTATTTTTATGGCGTTATTCAGTATGGCGCTGGAGGTTTGAGCATTGGGGCTTTAGTGCAGAACTACAAAGGGGGGGGGGGGGGGGTGTGCATGTGGATGGGGCGTGGCCAGGTCACACATGTAGGCGCCAAACCCAGGTACCAGATTTAGGTGGTAACATTTACACCTTCTGTTTACATGATGTAAATGTTGACGCTTAAGTACTAACTTACGCTCTATTATATAAGAGGAATGTAGGCACTCAGATTCCGTTATAAAATACTGTCTTAGGGCACAGGTCTTGGGCATCTAATTTTTAGTGTCCTTTATCGAAGTTCCCCCAATACTGCACCTGCTTTACATACTCCACCATTCAGACCTGCTCTCAAACAAGCCGAAATGTCAGGAGCTTCTGCAGCATTTATGCTAATATCTCCTAAAGATGTGCCTGTGCAGTTTTCCACATGCATAGAACGAGAACAATACACATCCCAGGATGGCCCTGCTCCATGCGATGTGAGAGACAGACTGTGCTGCCCACACGTGTCCATAATAAACACGCACAGTCCACAGACACACATATGCATGTTTCTGACACACTTTTCCAAGGCTCAGGGTGAAGTGCTTGAATTTAATCAGTCGGCAATAGAAACTTACATCTTACAACTCAAGTAACAGAAAACCATAAACACAGACAAGAACTCAATTTGCTCTATATATCTAAAGTCCATCAGCTCAATAAGTCGTCTCATTTATGGGAGAAATGGCCTAGGGGTCCGAACATTGGTTCACGTCCCAGTTCTGCCAATGACACCCCTTATGACTCTAGGGAAATCACTGTCTGTGGGCTTCATGGCAAATCAAAAGAAAAAAAGCAGATCAAAAAAGACAAAAAAAATAGAACAGGAGGGTAACAGAAGAAGTGGTTTATTACAAGTTACCCGACGTGGCCACGTTTCGCCCTCAGGCTGCGTCAGGGGTAAAAAAACTACAAAATAAAAATACATAATGAGTAAAACATAAACTTCACCATTGTATATTTGATAATAAAACATATCTAAAAACACTATCACATCATATAAAATAAAAACAGATCAAATCTAAAAACATAATACAATAAAATATAATATCAAATCAATATCAGTTAAAAACATTCAGATTAAATATGCATGCAATAAAATAATAATTTTAATACAAGACATGATATCAACACAAAATATAATAATATCAACACTAAATGTATATCAATGGAACTGCATAGGACAGATAGGTGGAGATATACAACACTAAAATAACTGAATGATCATACATACTAAATATCACCTACCTAATAGGGTTAAAAAGCAAAGTGAACCCCTAAAAGTAGTCATACAACCACCTAAAAAATACAAAATAAAATAAATAAATAAAATCTCACAATGCTTGGCCTCAATTGCCGTCTTTTAAGCACATTCAATGATCTAAAAATATTGAAATTAATATTCACTTTGTTAAAAAGTGAGAATCAGTGGGTTTCCATGTTTTAATAGATAACAACTCAAATCAATAGAAATCGATACAAAGTACCTAAAAACATCACACATGTATCCCAATGATGATATCATTCAAAAGAACTCCACAGTGGCCATTATACCGTAAAGGCTTTGAGCAGGTCACGCTTCTCATCATTATACAATGCTGCATATGTCCAGCAGTACTTGCTTTAAATACGTTAAATTAGAAATCATTCAAAAAGTGAACTAAAGTCTTTGGAATTCACTGTGTGTTGACAAGACCACGGAAACCATTGCAGCATTTGTTATAAAGTCCTAGAGAGGATGAAATGACAAATGTCCAAGACAGGGAGCTTTTGAGGTACAGCATATCAACGATATCTACTGATACACAGTAAATAAAAATAAGTAAGAAATAGTTACAAAATACAAATGAAGGGGAAAAAAAACTTCAAGCAGAGGAGAAGAAAATGATCCAGCACTAGTCTTCCTGTACCACGGCCAGAATAAACCAGTCTTCGTGGGGCCTATGGACCACGGCTGCAAGCGGTGAAAAGGACATTAACCTTCAAAAACTGTCTGTGTTTAAACCTGTTTTACAATTACTAAAGGAGGATTCATTTTGCAGATCCGGAAATGTGGGCTACAGTCCTGAAGAACAGCATCTGGTAACTTCATAATTAATTACGTGGCAGGATGGTGCTACCAACATATATGTGATGAGTGGGGAGTGAGCATAGTACTCGGGAACGCAGGAATGCCTGCGGGGAAGACTCGTGTGATGGCCTGGAAGAGTGGGGAACCAAAGTAGCACTTTCAGTATGAGGCTGATGTGATCTTCTGACCCCTGCCAAAAATGTATAGTGGATCCAGTGGCTTAGTTAGGACTGAATGGGCCCCCTATAAAGCCATCTCTCCCAAGGTAGTGGGGACTGAAGTGCGGGGAGGGGGGGGGGGAAGCCCTTCAAGCTCTAGTTAACAAACCCTGCAAAAAGCAAATACATTGTAGACCTATATATAGAAAACCTGTCATAGAAATAGGTGGGAAAATGTGGGATACAAATGCAGCAAAATAATTGAAATGCAGGGTATCAGAGATGCACATTTCCCAAAGCTGACATATTGCAATTAATAAATTCAGAAAAAAATACTTTCCTCTACATTTCTTATTTGAACATCGCTTTGGACCTAGTGTCTTTTTTCCACTTTCCTCTGTTTTTTCTTACATTTCTTATTTGAACATCGCTTTGGACCTAGTGTCTTTTTTCCACTTTCCTCTTTTTTTTTCTTAAATTTCTTTCCAGGGTCTCCTGACCTTTTCACATTTTTTTCTCTGTATGTCCACTGTCCACTTCCTTATCAATCATGTCCTCATCTCTATGCTTCCTCCCATGTACATCATCTGCCCTCTCAGGGTCCCTGTCTTCCCCCATGTCTCACTTCTTTCCTCCCCTTTCTCGTAACCTCCCCCACCTCAGAGTCAGCATCTCTCCCCCTGACCTCCCTCTGGGGCCAGCATGTCTTCCTCTCCTTATCCCCCCCCCCCCAATGGTCCAGCATCGCTGTCTCCCTGCTTGGTCTAGCATTTCTCCCCCTCTGTCTGTTCTCTCTCTTCTCTCCAATGCCCTCCAAGGTCCAGCATCTCTCCCTCCCTCCTCCCAGGTCTAATCTCTCTTTCCTGCCCCCTCCAGGCCCAGTATCTCTCTATCTTCTCCTCCTCTCCCCCTCGCATGGACCTGGCATGTCTCCTTTCTTGATTTCACTCTCTAACCACACCCCCCCCCCCATCAGCAGTAGCAATTAAAACTAAGAAGCCTCTGCCGAGCCTCACTAGGCCTTTCCTCTCTTACATCCTGCCCACAGGAAGTTACATCAGAAGAGGTGGTGCCCATTTTCCTTCTCCATATCCTTGAACATTGAGTACAGGTTACAGCCCATAGAAGTAGCATTTCTCCTTCAGTAAGAGCCATTCATCAGGCACATTTCAAACAGTTTGGGTGTTTGCACTGCAAGTGATTTATTTCTAGTGGAAAAAGGAAATTAGCAGGAGGTGTGTTGGCTTTCAGATGCTTCTTGCACCTGTTCTTTTGTACAAGTGGCAGAGAGAAATGTGAGCTAGTGTGTAGTTGTGAAAATGTTTACTCTTAAAACACTGTGAAGGAGCCTCGGCAGCGACTCTTTCACACAAAGAACTCAGCCGTGTGTTTCACCAAACTCATCATCAGCTCCATAAGTTCACAGTGTGCTATTCCGTCCCTTTAATTTTCAATTTATAATTTTATCTTTAACTTCAAATCTTTTTTATTAATTTTTTTTTAAAGTAAAGTAACAAAAAATGTATACAAAATGATGTCAGATAAATACATTACATGCTCAAATGAATAGAAGTATTAAAACAATTATGGAAAAAACAATACTAAAATACTAAAAAAAAAATTTTTTAAAGGAAGGAAGATGCTATACAGAGACGTAATAAATTGGTGGTTTTCCGTCAGCTTCAAAGGGTATGAGTAGATATAAGACTGCTGGATACGGGGCACTTTGTCCTTGTTGTCCCCCTGTGACCTCAGAAACCAGCTTCCAACTTGAGGGGTTATTTTAGAAGATCTGTTTGAGATTTCCAAATAGAAATGTCAGCATTTTCTCGTGCTTATTATAGTTGTAAAAATCCCAATTTCAGGAAGCCACTGTTTAGACGTGGAAACCTTCAGTAACACACGTTTCAAGGGGGTGTGGTTTGTGGGACAGGTTTGGCCAAGACTCAGCTTTACACAGGTATTTGCGATTTCACAAAGGGAATACACATGAATGGGGGAAAAGAGCCATGTGGCTTTTAAATCTTCTCAATGGCATGAATAAGTTGAGAAAAAAAAAACCCTGCTTGTTTTGGCCAGGGCTTTACACGAGGGATTAAGGGAGTCATTTTCTCTCATTGTTTATTTCCACCTCCAAAATGAAACCTTGCAAGCGTTGCTACTTGACTGGCAGCACTTACACATGATAAGTTTATAAAACGAGGCAGGTACAAGTAGAAATGTTGGAACTGACACAAGGAATTTGCAAAATTGCCAAATTACCTCCCTATGAAGGTTGCAAGGTTCATGCCAATCATTTGTACAATAGCTGCTCCTATCGGCAAATGCACCTTCTGGGTATTTTAGCAAAGGCTCGACATCAGGGGCATAGCCAGACACTCAATTTTGGGCAGACCTGGGCCCAAGGTAGGTGAGCAGCCCAAGCCCCGCCCCGCCCCCACCAGCCACATCATAACTGTGCTGCTGTTGGGTGGGCCTGGGCTCACCTGTGGGTACACCACTGCTCTACATCGGCAGATCCTTTTCTAAAGTTCCACTGGAACAAAGTACATCCTGGTCTGGAAGCTCAATCCTGATCTCTGTTTCATGTAAAACAAGACGTGCACATTCTTAGGCTATTATATGGCTAGACATTTCTAGGAGCAAAGAATGAGGGAGACAGTGACAGGATCCACACTGACCCCTAGTGGCACAACCTTACACCTACCATGCAGCAAGTGTGACTTGTTTGCTGGAGCTTGGGCTCAGCTGTTTTACAAAGACATACAGGTGCATATTTTGCCTTATTAGACTAGGTGCAACATATGCACCTCTGCCTAAAATTCCCCCCTCCCCCCAAGAACAATTTTCCAATCTAATTGCTCAGCTAAATAACATTTTTAAAAGAAATGGCTCTCCTTTCAGACATATTTATTTTTTATTTTTTTGTTACATTTGTACCCTGCGCTTTCCTACTCATGGCAGGCTCAATGCGGCGGGCAATGGAGGGTTAAGTGACTTGCCCAAGATCACAAGGAGCAGATACGAACACACATATCTGTTTGTCATGCCTTTTGTTATTGTTATTTTTATATTCATTGAAAATTATCCAAATAACATCAAAACCTGTCCAGCAATTAGGATAATATGAGGAAAGGAAAGATTAAGAAAAAATAGATTAGGAAAATAACATTGTCCAATCGTAGCCCCCAATAAGGGGGGTTCTGAAAATATTAATGGAGAGAATTTCAAGAAATAAAGTAAAATAAAATGTGTCATGGCTTTGTTTTAAGGTTTGAAATGTGTGTATTTCAGTCTGGCTGTGGAGGGACAGAGGGAGTTTTTCCAAACCAGATCTCACAATCAAGGTACATATGAAAGATGAAGCCTGAACGATGGCATCCCCAAGACACCTCCTCCTCCTCCTTTCTGTAAATCTACTACAACTTTACATCTGTTAAAAGAATGGTGTTGTAGAAAGGACATTGGTTCTTTCTGCACATAACTGAAGTACGGAGCAGAGCTCTCAGAAGCTAGAGAAGGACTCAGAGCAGAACTAGTGGACAACTTCTCATGTTCTTTATCCAATGGTGCCACCTAGTGGTTGTTCAGAAGATTGACCGGGTTCCTAAAAGTTCTCATTTCTATTCTCTAGTTTACCACATATGCCTGAAATTAATCCCGATAAACACCCAGTGAATAGCAACAATGGTTGCATAGTGTAGGAAATGCATGTTGCAGGAGGTTCTTGTTTTCTGAGAAATCTGGTAACTCATAAGAAATGAGTTACTGGGGTGTGGGACTCACATGAGCTAAAGTACCGCAAATGAGACTTTGTTCCCTTCAAGTCCCCTGATCGTTGTGTTTTCTTCTTACTGATACACCTCTAGTCCCTCCCTAGGGTTACCATATGGCTCCAGAAAAAGGAGGACACATTGATCCAGTCCGGGTTTTTGCTTCCATTAAAAGCAATGGAAGTAAAACCCAGACTGGCTCAATATGTCCTCTCCGCCCTCCCCCATCTCTCTTTTCCTTCCTCTGTCACTGTGTTTTGCACCTTTTTAAAGATAGATATTTTCTGACAAACTTGTGAAATAGGTCAGAATTTGGAAAGATGAAAATCAGTTCAACTAGCCAGCATTCCTCTCCTGTTCCCCCCTCCCCCGCCCACACACACACACATTTCCCCTCCTCTTTTCTGTCTGCCACTGCTCTTACCTCCTTCCAGCCTGGACTGGAGCAATGCATGAATGCAACTCCTCCTCCCATTTCCAAAACTGTCTAAGGCTTCTCTTCAACCCTTTCCCTCTGGCTCCCCCAGTCTGCCCCTACACTACCTCTTAGGCAGACCTGGCCTCTCTGAGGGCAAACACATCTGAATTCCTTCAGATTAGTCTGTCAGTTGTAACTGCTTCATCCATTACCTTTCAGAGTATAAGAACCACCCTAACTGGGAGGGGAGGTAGAAAGCAGGAGGATGAGGCCCAGAATGCACTGGGAGAGGAGATAGAATAACCTCACAGACTGCCTCTACCCTAATTGGAAAATTATCCAGTTAACAACGGCCTTCAGATCACCATCTGGTTTAATCTCTGGATAAAATTAGGACTGAAAAATTGTTGTCCTAATTTTTATCCTTGTGGTGGTTTGAATATCGCTCTTACCTGGTTAAGGGCCGCAGTCCCCGCTCAGTGCAGTACTGTTTACTGTCTGGATGGTGGCACTGAGTATCTATGAATAATTGAAATACCGTAGCTAGCGTTTAACATAGTAGATGAATTACATTAATTGACATTTCTATCCCATATTAGCTGTCAAATTCAGTGTGGCTTACAAATAATAATATCAAGACAATCAAAAAGGTTAGAACTATGAAAAAGAAAAGAATCCTATCCAGGAGATAGCAATGCAACAATAGCATCTCATCATGATGACAAAGGCTTAACAAAATAACAAAAGTTTTTCACAGTTTTTGATCATCTTGGGTTCTAATCTCTAATGGTAGTGAGTTCCACCATTTTGATGCTTGATCAGGAAAACAAGCAGAATGAAAGGATTTATAAATAATTTTCCTACAACTGGGCTAATGAAGAGTCGGAAATTCCCTAGATTGAATGCGTGCATTTCTATCCGCCAGATCAGTTAAGCCTTGAATATAGTTAGGTGCTACACTGTATATTATTTGAAAGACAAACACTGCCTAATAGTTACACATTATCAATTCATCATTAAACCGACAATGAATGTGATGTAAAATACTTGAGCATGGCCTTTCTTTGCTGTTTCTTGGATATAGACTAGTAGTCTGCCTGGCCCTGTGCTTAAGCCCTTTCCAGCCCATCTTAAACCAGATTTCCATATACTACTATACTACCTGTGTCTTGTATACTGTGCATTTGCCACAAAGGGCTTCATGGTGGTTTACATATTCAAGAAAAACTCTTCTTACGAAGCTGAATTACTTATCATTAAAACAACAAATTGTATACCAGGTACATATCTTACTTCCCATAGAAATCATTAAACCAAACATCCTAAAATATTCTCTATAGTCATACATATAAGTCTTCAAGTATATTCGGAAATGAAAAAATGAAAACACTTGTAGAATCCCAAAGAGTAACAAGATTCCATTCAGAATCCCAAGTACATAAGTATTGCCATACTGGGACAGACCAAAGATCCATCAAGCCCAGCATCCTGTTTCCAACAGTGGCCAATCTAGGTCACAAATACCTGGTAAGATCCCAAAAAAGTACAAAACACTCTATACTGCTTATCCCAGAAATAGTGGATTTCCCCTAAGTCCATTTAACAATGGTCTATGGACTTTTAGGAAGCCGCCCAAACCTTTTTTAAAACTCCGCTAAGCTAACCGCCTTTACGACATTCTCTGGCAACAAATTCCAGAGTTTAATTACACATTGAGTGAAGAAACATTTTCTATGATTCATTTTAAACTTACTACTTTGTAGCTTCATCCTAGTATTTTTGGAAAGCGTATACAGATGCTTCACGTCTACCCATTCTACTCTACTCATTATTTTGTAGACCTCTATTATGTCTCCCTTCAGCCGTCTTTTCTCCAAGCTGAAGAGCCCTAGCCACTTTAGCCTTTCCTCATAGGGAAATCGTCCCATTCCCTTTATCATTTTCATCGCCCTTCTCTGCATCTTTTCTAATTCCACTATAGCTTTTTTGAGATGCGGTGACCAGAAATGAACGCACCATACCAAATTTCCTGGAAACATATTGTCTGAGCGTGTTTAATCCTGCTTGTCATCTCAAATTCCAGATATGAACGTCAGTGGACGTGGAGGGACATAATCGAATGGGGCACCCAAGTTTTTCTGAGGATGTCCTCGCAGGATGTCCCCACGAAGAGGCGGGGAAACCCGTATTATCGAAACAAGATGGGCGTCCATGTTTCGTTTCGATAATATAGTCGGGGACGCCAAAATCGCAAAATTTAGGTCGACCTTAGAGATGGTCATCCCCAATTTATGGCCATAATGGAAACCGAGGACGCCCATCTCAGGAACAACCAAATCCAAGCCATTTGGTCATGGGAGGAGCCAGCATTCGTAGTGCACTGGTCCCCCTCATATGCCAGGACACCAACCGGGCACCCTAGGGGGCACTGCAGTGGACTTAAGAAAAAGCTTCCAGGTGCATAGCTCCCTTGTGTGCTGAGCCCCCCAAAACCCACAACTGTACACCACTACCATAGCCCTTAGGGATGAAGGGGGGCACCTAGATGTGGATACAGTGGGTTTTGGAGGTCTCACATTTACCACCACAAGTGTAACAGGTAGGGGGGGATGGGCCTGGGTCCGCCTGCCTGAAGTGCACTGCAGTACCCACTAAAACTGCTCCAGGGACCTGCATACTGCTGTCATGGAGCTGGGTATGATATTTGAGGCTGGCATAAAGGCTGGAAAAAATATTTAAAATTTTTTTTTTAGGTTGGGAGGGGGTTAGTGACCACTGGGGGCGTAAGGGGAGGTCATCCCCGATTCACTCCGGTGGTCATCTGGTCAGTTCGGACACCATTTTGAGGCTTGGTTGAAAGAAAAAATGGACCAAGTAAAGTCGGCCAAGTGTTCGTCAGGGACGCCCTTCTTTTTTCCATTATCGGCCAAGGACGCCCATGTGTTAAGCACGCCCCAGTCCCGCCTTCGCTATGCTTCCAACACGCCCCCGTGAACTTTGGTTGTCCCCGCGACAGAAAGCAGTTGAGGACACCCAAAATCGGCTTTCGATTATGCTGATTTGGGCGACCCTGTGAGAAGGATGCCCATCTTCTGATTTGTTGAAAGATGGGCGCCCTTCTCTTTCGAAAATAAGCCTGATAGTGAACACCACAAGAGCTCAGCATGTGTCTCCAGGAGCTGGTTATGCCCACACCGTTAAACGGGAATGGTATGTCGATGCTGACGTGCCCTGTGATACCATCAGCACTGGCTGCAGAGACATCGTTGACCAACTCATACATGACACAGACATTGATGTAGGTAAAAGATAACAGGGCCAGAAGGAATGTGTCTGTCTCAGGGACCTAGCCAGCCCTCCTCTTTTGGGGGCACCCAGGTGTGGACTGGGGGGACAACACATTCTTCCCTCCTCCTCCCCCCTCCCCACACGCTAAACATATCTTTGCAGGCAGGGATGCTAGCTCCGGAGCCACTCCCTAGCATGCTTCTTTATGCAAAAATTGGCAGTGTGCCTGCAGCCGTCGACGCTGGGACTTCTGGTGTATTCTTGGGGAGTCCTGAGGTCGGCAGCTGGAGGTAAGCCACCAGCTTTTGCACTAAAGAAGGAGGGGAGCAGCCGTTTAAAGGAGTGTTACACTTCTGGAGGAGGACCTGAACCCAACGTGAGGGTGGGGGGCAGGCCCCCTGTAGTTATGCTACTGATCTGTCTCTCTGTTTGTAGTGTGCACACCTGAGAGCCTTCATGTCATCCAGGGTCTGTCCATCTGTTCCTATGTGTTACCTTTGTGCGTCTCTCAGTGAAACTGTTTCAAAGCCATTTACCCTAATAAGTCAACTTGTCGGAAAATCACCCTCCTCTTCCTGGATAAAAGTACCTGTAACCTCTTTTCCAAGCTTTACCTGGTCTCTCTCCATGTACTCTCATTCCTTTGGTCTGCGTCTAGGTTTTTTTTTTTCCTTGAGACTTTGAGCATTATCTCTACTGTGATTCAAGCTGTGGACTTCAGTGTTCAGGACCAAGGCTTTAAATTCCTCCTTTTATTATTCTAGCATTACTGATAAAATTTACAGCCAGCTGCTGTTAGTCATAATTAGCTCTTAAGTATCAATTCATACAAATCTGTACAATTCTGCCGCACTTCCTCATCGCCTCTCCCCCTCATGCAGTAAGTTCTAAGACAATCTTCTGTTTTGCAAACTCCAGAACAGAGCATAGTTGCTCATTGAATTCCTTTCAGAGCAGTGAATCACAGATTTACCCTGCAGTTCTTTAGAAGAGCTGGTAATGCTGAGCTCAGAAGCTGGAATGGCTCACAATTCTGATGATTCAGTGCATTAAAACTGTCTGCAGCTGTTCGCAAATCTTCCAAAATTTAGGCAATTTGCACTCCATGTGTTCCCCTTCCAGTTTCTCGCTGGAACTCATGACAGGGCGTGCTTCCATCACCCAGGCTGTGCCAAACTGAAATTCTGGTCAGGGTGACCAGGACACAACATGAAAAGTTTTCAGGATCACTTAGGAGAATAGGTTTCCACTGCGCACTTGCGTCTGTCTCCTGGGGAAATTGATGTATATATGTTGGATTTTTGTATATCACAAAAAAGGAATTGAGAGAGTATCGTCAAGCCATGGCTTAGTGATCCCATTACACTAAGGCTAAATGTGCCAGATATCAATGGTCCTCTATGCCTTGAGACAGCTGATTGCGAAACTCTGGCCAAAGTCGATGTGATGGACTGACCACTTGCACATGACCTCTTCTACTTGATAATTAAGTAAAAATTGTTTCCGTGTTTGGGGATCCACTTGAAGTCACTTCTGTGAAGTCAGCATTTTTACACCACAGTTTTGAAGTTAGAAGGGTTTTTTTTTTTTTTTAGAGCCCGTGAAGATTAAACAGCCCGTTGATTTCTTTCCACCCACGTTGTTTTGGGGTGGGTGGTTGGACTTTCTGCTGAGGCTTTTTTCCTCTTTTCTTCAAAAGGAAATATTGAACCTTATAGCTAAAATATTCTGCAATGCACTTCACAGAATCATAATCATACATATAGAAAAATACTTTGGTACCAATATATGAAAGAAATATTAGAGGGTTATATGTTGGATTTTCACGTCTCTGTACACATTTTTACTTCAGCTGGAGCTAGTGCTATGTCCGTGGAGTTAAAAACTTTCCTTTTTCAGTAAGGAAGTTTTTTCAGATATAAATTTACTCAAGAGTTAGAATAATTGCTGGAGATCCATTAATGAGATTTCCTTTGAAGTAATACATTTGGTGTATGTATTGCTAGCAATGTCTTTGGGTTACCGTGTAAGTGTATGATTATATGATCAAGCATTAGGCGTGTCATTACCATCTGTGAGGTACTGTTGGGCTAGAAATCTTTTGAAATAGATTAGATAGTTTTTCATTCCTAACCAATTTTCAAACTTCAAGGTATCTAGGAATTTTGCAGCTGCCGAGACTGTGTGAAAATTGTACCTTCTGCAGAATAAATTGTTTTTACCCAGCACTAGCTTTCCACGTGCATGCTGGCAAGTCCAACTTTTCAAAGGGAAACTTCGGGGAGCTTCTCTCAGAAAATTATTCACTTGCAAACTAGTACTATTGGGTGGGGAGGGGGGGGGGAGGTGTTTAAAAATAACCCCCTGTATGTGTTCATGAAGTGATGAAGGGGAGGGGCTGAATGGTGACTATTGATTTTCTGCCCTTTGCTGACTTTATGAAAAGTTATCTGCCTCCTGGGCACTTGAACCTCGCCCAGATCACGCGAGCAGGCTGATTCTGTTATGGTTTTGCCCCATTGCATACATAAGTACATAAGTAGTGCCATACTGGGAAAGACCAAAGGTCCATCTAGCCCAGCATCCTGTCACCGACAGTGGCCAATCCAGGTCAAGGGCACCTGGCACGCTCCCCAAACGTAAAAACATTCCAGACAAGTTATACCTAAAAATGCGGAATTTTTCCAAGTCCATTTAATAGCGGTCTATGGACTTGTCCTTTAGGAATCTATCTAACCCCTTTTTAAACTCCGTCAAGCTAACCGCCCGTACCACGTTCTCCGGCAATGAATTCCAGAGTCTAATTACACGTTGGGTGAAGAAAAATTTTCTCCGATTCGTTTTAAATTTACCACACTGTAGCTTCAACTCATGCCCTCTAGTCCTAGTATTTTTGGATAGCGTGAACAGTCGCTTCACATCCACCCGATCCATTCCACTCATTATTTTATACACTTCTATCATATCTCCCCTCAGCCGTCTCTTCTCCAAGCTGAAAAGCCCTAGCCTTCTCAGCCTCTCTTCATAGGAAAGTCGTCCCATCCCCACTATCATTTTCGTCGCCCTTCGCTGTACCTTTTCCAATTCTACTATATCTTTTTTGAGATACGGAGACCAGTACTGAACACAATACTCCAGGTGCGGTCGCACCATGGAGCGATACAACGGCATTATAACATCCGCACACCTGGACTCCATACCCTTCCTAATAACACCCAACATTCTATTCGCTTTCCTAGCCGCAGCAGCACACTGAGCAGAAGGTTTCAGCGTATCATCGATGACGACACCCAGATCCCTTTCTTGATCCGTAACTCCTAACGCGGAACCTTGCAAGACGTAGCTATAATTCGGGTTCCTCTTACCCACATGCATCACTTTGCACTTGTCAACATTGAACTTCATCTGCCACTTGCACGCCCATTCTCCCAGTCTCGCAAGGTCCTCCTGTAATCGTTCACATTCCTCCTGCGACTTGACGACCCTGAATAATTTTGTGTCATCGGCGAATTTAATTACCTCACTAGTTATTCCCATCTCTAGGTCATTTATAAATACATTAAAAAGCAACGGACCCAGCACAGACCCCTGCGGGACCCCACTAACTACCCTCCTCCACTGAGAATACTGGCCACGCAATCCTACTCTCTGCTTCCTATCTTTCAACCAGTTCTTAATCCATAATAATACCCTACCTCCGATTCCATGACTCTGCAATTTCTTCAGGAGTCTTTCGTGCGGCACTTTGTCAAACGCCTTCTGAAAATCCAGATATACAATATCAACCGGCTCCCCATTGTCCACATGTTTGCTTACCCCCTCAAAAAAATGCATTAGATTGGTGAGGCAAGACTTCCCTTCACTAAATCTGTGCTGACTTTGTCTCATCAGTCCATGTTTTTGTATATGCTCTGCAATTTTATTCTTAATAATAGCCTCCACCATCTTGCCTGGCACCGACGTCAGACTCACCGGTCTATAATTTCCCGGATCTCCTCTGGAACCTTTCTTAAAAATCGGAGTAACATTGGCTACCCTCCAGTCTTCCGGTATTACACTCGATTTTAGGGACAGATTGCATATTTCTAACAGTAGCTCCGCAAGTTCATTTTTTAGTTCTATTAATACTCTGGGATGAATACCATCAGGTCCCGGTGATTTACTACTCTTCAGCTTGCTGAACTGACCCATTACATCCTCCAAGGTTACAGAGAATTTGTTTAGTTTCTCCGACTCCCCCGCTTCAAATATTCTTTCCGGCACCGGTGTCTCCCCCAAATCCTCCTCGGTGAAGACCGAAGCAAAGAATTCATTTAATTTCTCCGCTACGGCTTTGTCCTCCTTGATCGCCCCTTTAACACCATTTTCGTCCAGCGGCCCAACCGACTCTTTGGCCGGTTTCCTGCTTTTAATGTATCTAAAAAAGTTTTTACTATGTATTTTTGCTTCCAACGCTAATTTCTTCTCAAAGTCCTTTTTTGCCCTCCTTATCTCCGCTTTGCATTTGGCTTGGCATTCCTTATGATCTATCCTGTTACTTTCAGTTGGTTCTCTTCTCCACTTTCTGAACTGCAATTCTGATTTTCTTAGGAAAATCAAATGGACAACCAGAACTATAACTCTCTGCATGCACCTGGGCAAAAGCAGGACAGGATCAGCTGCATGGTGGCCTGACATCAGGCAGCAACCCTGTGCTCATCACGTCTCTGCTCAGACAGTGGGACTCTCACATCTCTCCTTGGCTTGCCATGTGCCTTATTTTCTCAGACAGTCGGACGCTCACATTCTGCCCTTGGCTTATCGTGTGTCTCATTTCTTCAGACAGTGGGACTCTCGCATCTCTCCTTGGCTTGCCATGTGTCTTATTTTCTCAGACAGACGCTCACATTCTGCCCTTGGCTTACCGTGTGTCTCATTTCTTCAGACAGTGGGACTCTCGCATCTCTCCTTGGCTTGCCATGTGTCTTATTTTCTCAGACAGTCAGACGCTCACATTCTGCCCTTGGCTTACCGTGTGTCTCATTTCTTCAGACAGTGGGACTCTCGCATCTCTCCTTGGCTTGCCATGTGTCTTATTTTCTCAGACAGACGCTCACATTCTGCCCTTGGCTTACCGTGTGTCTCATTTCTTCAGACAGTGGGACTCTCGCATCTCTCCTTGGCTTGCCATGTGTCTTATTTTCTCAGACAGTCAGACGCTCACATTCTGCCCTTGGCTTACCGTGTGTCTCATTTCTTCAGACAGTGGGACTCTCGCATCTCTCCTTGGCTTGCCATGTGTCTTATTTTCTCAGACAGACGCTCACATTCTGCCCTTGGCTTACCGTGTGTCTCATTTCTTCAGACAGTGGGACTCTCGCATCTCTCCTTGGCTTGCCATGTGTCTTATTTTCTCAGACAGTCAGACGCTCACATTCTGCCCTTGGCTTACCGTGTGTCTCTTTTCCTCAGACAGTGGGCCTCTCACATCCTGCCCTTGGCTTACTGTACTTCCTAGAGATCATAAGGACATGCTCATGCATTTTATGATCTCTTGCATTTTTGTGTGAATTTATGACATATTTTTTGTTTTAAGCCTCTTCGGGCGGAAGAATCCTGATCAGAAATAGAACAAATACTGTCAGATCAATAGAAGAACAACCTTTCAGTGAAGTGGTTTTCGTACTCTTGCCCTCAGGCTTTAATCAAACACTCTGATGACAGGGAGGCTGGAGCAGGAACCACGTACAACTTTTCAGCTGATAGCGCTGTATTTATTTCCTGTACCAGGCTTTTTCATCACCTGAATATTCGGGCAGTGACCTGCTGGGAGGAAGAAGGATGTGCATGACCCCTGAAAGGACACCGCACCTTGAGTACCCAATGGATTCAGAACATAGTTGCTTTTTACAGTAGCCTTCAGGTTTATTAATTGTTTTGAAAGATTGTAATTGGGAAGGTGCCCCCTCACCTTCACTTAACTACAGTTTTAAAATTACTTTTATAACCAATGCTTATGGGTCATGAGTATGATACATGTCCTATGTTTATTTTCATGGTTATAAATTTATTTTTGACTTTTTCAAATTTCTAAACTCAATGTTCAAACTTAATTGTGTGGTTAGCAGTGGGTTCTGACCATATAAATACTTTTTAAGAATGTTCACACCTCTTATGTGCATAATCTCTGATCGCATATGTTAACATTCACATGACGAGTACGTGGGTAAATGACCTGAACAGCTGTGTGTACAAATGCATAGTTGCACACGCGTGTGAATCCTGAAAATCCGCTGTAAATGCAGGCATTTCTTAGTGTGTGTTTTACAGGTGGGTGGGGTCTGGGCCAAGTGTAGACAGGATCATATGTGCATGTCTTAAAGGCTACTCTGTTATTTGCATATCTCTATTATCTAGGCCAGATGTAGGGCTGCTGTGTTGCATGGTATCTACCCAGTTAAGTTGATAGGCTGTACAGGAAGGTATGTGCCTGCTTTCCTTAGACTCAGCTTCCACATGGCCAAAATCTATCTGTTTTAAATTGAGGCGAGGGTGGGACTGAAATTTATGTGAAAAGTGGCTAAATTCAGCCACTGTCTCTATCTAACATGTGCAGAAGTCTGAAGGCAGAAACAGAGGAATCACTTTAAAAGGATAATTTAATTGGTTTAAGTCATGTTGGCATTTTCAGGATTCACACTTGAACATAAAGCTCGGTCCAAAACCCACAAATCTTTAAACAGGTAACTGAATAATCGCTTCTCTGCTGTGCCAGATGCAGCTTTTGTGTAATTCCTGCTAATTAGCTCTGTTCTAACATGGAGTGTCTGGGTGTTATTTTAATCCCACCTTTTCATTTTCCTCTGTGCAGTTTTATGGTTTTGCCACGACTGTGGCAGTCGGGGCTTTTGAAATATCCTTGGTCCGCATTGCAGCCAAAGATAGATAAGATTTCTCTTCTTTCCTATCTACTTTATACAGTCTTGTTATGTGGTTTGAGGTATTGATATAACTTTGTCTACCTCATGTGCTTTGGTCTATTCTGGGGATAAAATAATTCTCTGATAGCCAATAGAATGAGCCAAATTATCTGTGAGGGAAAAGGCACATTGAGTTAAAAAATGGACTAGATCGGACCAAGGGTTCTGGGAGAAATAAATCCCCCCCCCCTGCCTAAATTGGAACAATATGTTTGGGGGGGGGGGGGAGGGTGGGAACTGCAGCAGCTACAGAATATGTTGATAGTGACATGGAAATAATTTTGTTACAGGCGTCATTTATTTGGATTTTGCTCACACCTTTTTCAGTAGTAGCTCAAGGTGAGTTACATTGAGGTACTCTGGATATTTCTCTGTCCCAGGAGGGCTCACAATCTTAAGTTTGTGCCTGAGGTAATGGAGGGTTAAGTGACTTGCCCAAGATCACAAGGAGCAGCAGTGGGATTTGAACCAGCCACCTCTGGATTGCAAGACTGGTGCTCTAACCACTAGGCCACTCCTCCACCCCAAAGAATCTTGTTACTCTTTGGGGTTCTACATGGAATGTCACTACTCTTTGAGATTCTGCATGGAATCTTGTTATTCTTTAGAATTCTAGAATCTTTATTTATTTAGATTTTTGCTCACACTTTTTTCAGTAGTAGCTCAAGGTGAGTTACGTTCAGGTACTCTGGATATTTCTCTGGCCCAGGAGGGCACAATCTAAGTTTGTACCTGAGGCAATGGAGGATTAAGTGACTTGTGCAAGATCACAAGGAGCAGCAGTGGGATTTGAACCAGCCACCTCTGGATTGCAAGACCAGTGCTCTAACCACTAGGCCACTCCTCCACTAGCAACAGTCTATCTAGAATCTCAAATAGTAGCAACATTCCAGAATCTCAAAAAGTGGCAACATTTCATGTAGAATCTTCAATAGTAGCAACATTCCATATATTTATTTAGATTTTGCTCACACCTTTTTCAGTAGTAGCTCAAGGTGAATTACATTCAGGTACACTGGGTATTTCTCTGTCCCAGGAGGGCTCATAATCTAAGTTTGTACCTGAGGTAATGGAGGGTTAAGTGACTTGCCCAAGATCACAAGGAGCAGCAGTGGGGTTTGAACCAGCCACCTCTGGATTGCAAGACCGGTGCTCTAACCACTAGGCCACTCCTCCACTTGTTATGTTTTAGGGTTCTACATGGAATGTTGCTACTGTTTGAGATTCTGCATGGAATCTTTATTTATTTACTTAGATTTTGCTCACACCTTTTTCAGTAGTAGCTCAAGGTGAGTTACATTCAGGTACTCTGGATATTTCTCTGTCCCAGGAGGGCTCACAATCTAAGTTTGTACCTGAGGCAATGGAGGGTTAAGTGACTTGCCCAAGATCACAAGGAGCAGCAGTGGGATTTGAACCAGCCACCTCTGGATGGCAAGACCGGTGCTCTAACCACTGGGCCACTCCTCCACTCCTGAGTTTTGTTGGATTATTTGTAGTAAATAATTAGCAGATTTTAGTACACACAGCTTCAGCTTTAGAAATGTTAATTTCTTTCTTCATCTCTCTCTCATTCACCCCTGAATAATTCACTGCTGAGTCACTTTAAAGTTGAAATAACAAAACATCTGTTTACTCACAGTTTGTAGTTAGATTATAATCAGACAGGCTTATATATACATATTACTATACATTTGTATTATCAGCTCCTTCCATGTGCTTAGATGGTAATGGATGCTCACACCACCATAGATCCTCTCAGGTTAGGAGAGATCATGAGCTCCATGTGCTCCATGTGCTGCATGTGCTGCATCTAACCCCCACAGGAAGTTGCATAGCTATGTGACCTCTCTAAGTAATTCACATCAGAGGTCACAGAGTAATCACAGAGAAATAATAGGTGACAGGCAATGCATGTAAAATACAATTACATTCCAACAAACCCCTTCTCATGCATAACTGTCATGCAATTATTTATTCATACAAAGTCCAAGCTTTATACGCAGATTCACAAAATGTTCTCTGTGTAACGGTTTGGTCATGATGTCAGCTGTCATCTCACTGGTGTGACAATAGTGTAGACTGATGACCCCTTCTTTCACCAACTCTCGCACGTTGTGGTATTTCGTTGCGATGTGCTTGGTGCGTGACTGAACCTTGTCATTCTGTGACAGTCGGATGCAGCTCTGATTATCTTCCATTATCTGGATTGGTCTCTTTTCAGCTATTCCGAAATCCAGCAAAAGTTTTTCAATCCACATCAGTTCTCTGCACGCTTCCGATACTGCCACATATTCAGCTTCTGTAGAAGACAAACTCACAATACTTTGTTTATGACTGGCCCATGAAATTTGTACATTTCCATACATAAACACATATCCACTTGTGGATTTATAATCAGAATGATCCCCTGCCCAATCTGAATCACAGTAACATATTAGTTTTGGATTACTATTGGCTGAAATCTTTAATTTACAATCAATGGTACCCTTTAAATACCTTACCATCCTTTTAACTGCAGTCCAATCTGATTTGGTAGGTGAGCTGACCCTTCTGCTCAAAATTCCTACTGCATTTGCTATATCAGCCCTGTATGTGGTAGCTAGATATAAAAGCTTACCTATGGCTGATCTATATTGGATGTTATCTGGTAAAGGTTCTCTTACTGTTTCATCCTTCAGAAAATCAGTGATCATGGGAGTGCTTACAACTTGGGCATCTTGCATACCTAAACTTTCAATAAGCTCATTTATTTTCTGCTTCTGGCTTAGAAGATAAGAACCATCATTTTGTTTCTCAATTTCTATACCAAGATAGTATGACACATTACCCAGTTCTTTTATCTCAACATTGTGGTTTAAACATTTTACAATGTCCTTGTACTCTTGCTCACTTTTGCTTGCAATGAGCAGATCATCAACAAAAGCTAAAATGTATGCATATTGTCCATTTGTGCACCTAGTGTACAAACATTTATCTGCTTCACCTTGCTTAAATCCTAAATTTGTCAATATTTCATGCAATTTGTCATTCCAACATTCTGCACTTTGCTTTAATCCACAAAGACCTTTGTTTAATTTACACACTAGCTGTCTTTGTTTTGTATTTATGAAACCTGTTGGCTGTTCCATGTACAAGTCTTCAGTTATATCTTCATGAAAAAATGCTGTTTTCACATCAATGTGGTTGACTTGCATGCCTTTTGAGACTGCAATGCTCAGAAGTGTTCTTATTGTCGTGTGTTTCACTACAGGTGCAAACACTTCATCAAAATCTTCTCCATATTTTTGAAGATATCCCTTTGCGACTAATCTGGCTTTATACCTTTCCACTTTTCCTTGTGCATTCCTTTTTAACTTGAATACCCATTTGCATCCTATAGCTTTCTTGCCAGGAGGTAATTTTGTAAGAATCCAAGTATTATTTTTATCCAATGCATCAATTTCTTCTTGTGCAGCTTTATGCCATTCAGCAGCTTCTTCTGCTGGCATTTTCTCAATATCATCCCATGTTAAGGGCTCTTGAGCTTCTGCTGACTTTGTTAGGTAAGACAGTCTTGGGGGTGGAACACCTTTGTTTTCCCTGGATGAGCGTCTGACTACAGGTTGGTCTGACCTTTCCGCATCCTCTAAATCTGAGAGTTCTTCTCCAATTGATTCCCCTTCTCCAACTGTACTGTCTTCTTCAATGATCCTTTCTGTGTCTGTTTCCTCTGCCTGTTCCTCGTTAGATACAGGTGAGTTGCTTTCAGACATCTGCCTTGGTATGGCATTTATATACACTGGCATGTCTATTATGGTTCTAGTTTCATATTCTGGATGATAAGGCTCATCTGGGATAATCCAGCCTTTATCAACCCTTTTGTTTTCATCAAAATATGTAACATGTCTTATGCCAACAATGCCAGTTTTCAGATTCAAAATTCTATATCCTTTGTGTCCTGGAGCATAGCCAACTAAAATGCCCCTTTCTGTTGTGGAATCCAGCTTATGCCTTCTTTGCTTTGGTACATGAGCATATGCTGTACTTCCAAATGTTCTTATGTGTGACAGGTTTGGCTTCCTACCATGCCATGTCTCATGTGGTGTGCGCTCAGCGCCTTTAGTTGGCATTCTGTTTTGTAGGTACACTGCTGTGAGAATGGCTTCCCCCCATAGTCTTTTAGGGAGATTGCTATCTGACAGCATACATCTGGTCATTTCCACAAGTGACCTAAATTTTCTCTCTGCAACAGAATTTTGCTCTGGTGTATAAGCTACTGTTGTGATATGCTGAATGCCTTCTTGTTCTAGAAATGTGCGCATGCTTTGTGAAGTGAACTCACCACCATTGTCGGTCTGAAGAACCTTTGGTTTTCTTTCAAATTTATTGCTCACCATGGCTACGTATTTCTTCAGCATGTCTGTGACTTGACTTTTCTCTTTCAGCAAATAGGCCACACAATATCTAGAAAAATCATCCAAGAATATCAGCACAAATCTGTTATTTCCCAATGATGGGATATTAAACGGTCCACATAAGTCACTGTGTATTAAGTCCAGCACTTTATTACTCCTATTTCCTGTGTATGCAGGAAATGAGGGTCTCACACCCTTTTGAGTAACACAGTCTATGCATTTCTCCATTTTACCAGCATCTGCACTTATCTGAATGCCGGTGGCCAGTTGCTTACTGTAAAGATCCTGGATCACCTTAGAATCACGATGTCCCAGGCGGCGGTGCCAGATTTCCAGACTACATTTACCATCATTCTTCCTTACTTGCGCCATATGTAAGGCTTCACCTGAAATGCTCAGTTTATAAACATCATTATGCATAAAAGCTTCAGCATACACTTCATCATTTTTAGAGATTGTGCACTTACTGTTTTCAAAATGAATCACAAATCCCTTCTTATCTAATGTAGATACACTAAGCATATTGCAAACTGCTTGGGGAATATACAAGACATCACTTACAGGAATTTCTTTAACTTCATTAGACACTTTGCATTTTAAGAATCCAATACCTTTGGCTTGGATCTTAGCAGTCCCTGCGTTTGCAGTTTTAAGAATACCTTCCTCTGGACACATTTCCTGAAAGAAATCCTTACAATTGGTTAAATGGCATGTGCTCCCCGAATCCAAAATCCAAGTACTTTCATTTGAATTATTATTTACCATAGTCAAAGATTTTTCTGCCATTAGAAAGCCCTTGTGTTTATCTTTGTCCTTCATACATTTCCTGGTTTGAAAATTCTTTAGTTCCATTGGCTTAGGTGAGCTAGAGGGAGTGTTTTGTGTTTCCTTACACCATTTAGATACATGTCCCTCCTTTCCACATGAGTAGCAAATCAGCTTGCCCTTGGGTGGAGTTTTCCCATAGCTCCGCCTTCCTCTGTTCTTTGCCAAGAAATTTGTTTCATTTCTCTCTGACTTGCTTTGAGAACACATCTCCTCAGAATCATTTATTATGCATTCCTGCCTTAGTTTTGATGTTGCCTGTTCAAAAGATTGCCCTTCAATGGCCTCATTTACAGACCTAAAAACATCAAACTTCTTTGATAGTGAGGTAAAAAGAAATGCTCTTTTCAATGCATCACACATGGGAATTCCAGAAAGTTCTAGCTTTTGAAATGAAGACATAAGATGCATAATGTGATCATTACATTTACTTTTATCCCTTAATTTGGTTTCATTCAACTCTGCCAACCAAATTGGTTGCTGCTTTGCATATGTAGTTGCATACATAGTTCTCAGTTTATATAAAATGTCCTTTGGTGTATCTTTTCCCTCCACTAATATGGCTTGTTTCTCTGAGAGAGCTTCCAAAAGCATGCACTTCACATAATAGTTTGCATTGTCCCATTCAGCCATATTTTCAGCTGTTCTGTCTTGGTCTAAGCATATATGTAATCTTTTTGCTCGAAGGAGACATATGAATCTTAATTCCCACTGCTGATAATTAAACTCAGTTAATCTAGGCACCTTGAGAGAATAGAAAAATGGTGAATTTCTTCCCTCAGCCATTTTCTTAGCCTTCTGTCTGCTGTGTGGGGGGAGAGAGAGACAGACTGAATCTTTCCTTTAAAACTTAAGAGAAAAAAATGTGGCCTTTTTTTCTGCCTGGTAATATTTCTCTTCTTTTTCAATTCCTGGACCCTGGGCCCATAACCCTTTTGTTGGATTATTTGTAGTAAATAATTAGCAGATTTTAGTACACACAGCTTCAGCTTTAGAAATGTTAATTTCTTTCTTCATCTCTCTCTCATTCACCCCTGAATAATTCACTGCTGAGTCACTTTAAAGTTGAAATAACAAAACATCTGTTTACTCACAGTTTGTAGTTAGATTATAATCAGACAGGCTTATATATACATATTACTATACATTTGTATTATCAGCTCCTTCCATGTGCTTAGATGGTAATGGATGCTCACACCACCATAGATCCTCTCAGGTTAGGAGAGATCATGAGCTCCATGTGCTCCATGTGCTGCATGTGCTGCATCTAACCCCCACAGGAAGTTGCATAGCTATGTGACCTCTCTAAGTAATTCACATCAGAGGTCACAGAGTAATCACAGAGAAATAATAGGTGACAGGCAATGCATGTAAAATACAATTACATTCCAACAAGTTTGAGGGTAAGAAGGTGCCTATTTTATAAAGATACACAGACATGTATGTGTTTTTACAAAATAAAAGGGGTAAAGCAACAGAAATCACAGCTAGAATGAAACTGTGGACATTTACTCTGCATAGGAGGTTTAAATGTTAGCACACTCGGTGCACTGCTCCCCCTCCCCCACCTTCTGGACCCCCCCCCCCCACAAGTGCCACCTGCTCCCCTCACCCACCTACCCTCCAAGGCCTACCTAACAGTTCCTGGTGGTGTTGTGGTGATGTCAGGGCAGGAGTGATCCCCAGTCACTGCTGCCCATGCTGGCTCCACTTTCAAAATGGCTGCCTGCAACCTCCAGTGACAGTCTCGCAAGACTTAGGCTAGAGGTTGAGGCAGCCATTTTGAAAGTGGAGCCAGCATGGGCAGCAGTGACTGGGGATTTCTGCTGCTCCAACTTCAGCACTAGACCACCAGGGAGTGTAAGATAGGCCTGAGTGGGCTTATAGGTGGGTGGAGAAGGAGTTCAGGAGATTTTCAGGGGGGAGGGAGGAAGGGAGCAGAGCTCCAATAAGCAGCTGTTGGATCATCTGGAACATTGGATATTCAGGACTCTACTGTAGTACCTCACCTGCAAAGATGACAAGGGGCCTCTTTAATACGCTTATTAGCTGTTTAATGTGTGAGTTTCCACTTGCTAATAGCCCAGGTCTGTGCAAACAGTTAATACAGTGTTAACAGAACTAATTTGTGGTTCACTTGATTTCCAGTGTGAGGGGGTAATGGATTGGGTTTGGTATGTTTGCAGTTGGCTTGATTTTTAGTGTGAGAGACTAACCCAATCCATTTCCCAAAAGTCAAACCTACCATTAATAATAATCATCCAAATTATTATAATTATAATAATGAATTGGGTTTGCGTATATTTGTGTAACCTACCTGATGCTCACCAGGCAAACAAGGGTTACAACAAAAGCATTTTTTGAATATAAACATTAGGCTCATATCCATTACATCGCATTATACTCTGTAGGACTCCAGTTGTTGCAATGAATCGTCCCTTTGGATCCTGCATTTCTTTATGAATCTCAAAGGAACATTTTCTCTGTCAGTATTTCCACGGTATTGTATTCAGAAAATCCCAATTCACCTAACCAATTTCTCTTAAGCTTTTTATGTTCAAATCTATTTAATAGGTTAATTGCTTTGTGATATTTTAGGAAGTTAAGAGTTTTTGCTCTTTCAGCAGGGAGTGAATTCAATCTACATTTAAAGATATCAGTTTCCCATTTCCCATTCGGATACTCAGTTTTCCTGGATGTGGGTTTCTTCCCAGATGTCCCAGCAAAGGTTTTTCACCTGACAAGCTTGAGGCTCCGGTGAAACACACCATAGTCTCCTGATGCAAGTGGCACATAGCAAGCTCAGATTGGGGCCTGGGTGGGCCAGGGCCCACCCATTTAGGGCTCAGGCCCACCCAAAAGTAGCACACGTTTAGCGGTAGCTGGTGGGATCCCAAGCTCGGCCAGCTGAAGACTGCGAATGTTCACTTTTCAGTGCATGCCTGCTGCAGACTACCAGGGTGGAAAGAAGCGTTTTCCCACCAGCTGAGATATTTTTTGGGTGGTAGGGGGGGGGGGGGGAGGGGGGAGAACAATTGGTGCCCACCCACTTCTTCCCTAGGCCCATCCAAAATCTGTTGTCTGGCTATGCCCCTGTTTCTAAATCCTACGTTCAGCCTGCCATTCATAACCCCTTTTCTCATCCCATCCCTCCCTCCCTTCCTAGCACATTCACTGTGCCCCCCCCCCCCCCCCCATCTCTGACCCTAGAATTCATGTTCAGTTCCTTTGATCCCAGTTCTGGGTCATCAGTCACTGCCATTTCCAGTTAAACTGTAGTATCTGTAAACATTCATAGACAGCTACGTTTTCAATGCTGAAATGCTCAAAACTGAAGAGCCGTGAAAGTGCACATTTAGGATCGGATTCAGTTAATGGCACCCAAATTTCGGATCTGGAAAAAATTGGTGCCCAGCACTATTCTGTAAAGAGCACTCCGGGTTGAGGATCGAGCGCATAGCCCCAATTCCCTTGCACCTGCTGAAACTAGGTGCAATTCCTGGTGCATCTACAGTATTCTATAACATAAGTACATTAAGTATTGTCATACTGGGGCAGACCAAAGGTCCTTCAAGCCCAGCATCCTGTTTCCAACAGTGGCCAATCCAAGTTACAAGTACAAGATCCCAAAACAGTACAATACATTTTATGCTGCTTACCCTAGAAATAAGCAGTGGATTTTCCCCAAGTCCATTTTCATAATGGCTTATGGACTTAGGAAGCTATCCAAATCTTTTTAAAACCCCGCTAAGCTAACTGCTTTTACTACATTCTCTGGCAACAAATTCCAGAATTTAATTACACATTGAGTGAAGAAATACTTTCTCCGATTCATTTTAAATTTACTACTTTGTAGGTTCATTGCATTCCCCCTATTCCTAGTATTTTTTGGAAAGAGTAAACAAGTGATTCACATCTGCCTGTTCCAGTCCACTCATTATTTTATATCTCCCCTCAGCATGCAAATGTCCAAAACACCTGACCCACTCATGCCCCTCCCATGGCCACACCCCTCTTCGGTTGTGCAGTATGAGATTTGGGTGTGCAGTTATATAGAATAGCTCATAGCAAGATGTGCAGGCAAATCCAAATTAGTGCAAATCAACTGCAATAATTATTAGCGCCTAGTTTATTTATTTATTGCATTTGTATCCCACATTTTCCCACCTTTTTGCGGGCTCAGTGTGGCTTACAATACGATATGAATGATGGAAATACAATTTGTTACAACTTGGTTATGGATTACATTGTGAAGAGTTATACAAGACAATCAAAGTGTTGTTAAGGAATATAAACACTTATTAGTAGTAATTGACTCATTACCCAATTTAATTGCATGCATGTCTCAGGATTGTGCCCAAATGTGGGCATTTAATTTGAGCACCCTCTATAGAGTCCCCGTGTTAGAGAGTAATTGAGGTGGGGAAACCAAGTAGGTGCCTGTTTTGGGGCTACTTGAGAAAGCACACGGGCTCCTGTGTTTCTTTCTAAAGCTGCTGAGCCTGTGGCTAAAATAAACCCGCGTATCGGAGCAGGTGTTAATGTAAGTGCATCGAGTACATACACAAGAGTGATTTGTGACTGTGCCCGGAAACAAGCCCATGCTCCTGGTGTGTTAAAAGTATGCACCTTCACATCATCATGCACATTTTTACCTGGGGGCAATTTTATTAAAGGCTTTTATGCACATAAACAAAAACAAAAAGCCTTTGTAAAATTCCGCTTTTATTGTACTCGATTCCCTGGGCTCTGATTTATTCCTTCAATGATATCTTAAGGAAGGTCTTTAACGACTGTGTTTTTTGAAAAATTTCCACTCTGTTGGCTCAGTGGTGAAGTTGCAGCAGCCTCTTCCACCAGCTCGGTTGGCCACAAATTATAAGATGGACTTTATTTGCAGTTGTACAGTTTGTGCAGTAGAGGGGTTGCAGCTGTTCTACTGTCCAACACTTTAGCTGAAAAGTCTTGCAATAAAGAGGATTTGTAATTCAGATCTCTTCTCTCCTTGGCTAATGCCATCAGCTTAGCTTTCTTTCTCTAATTTGAGCTTTCACTGTAACTGGACACAGTCTGCTACTCATTTTTTATGCCAGTTTGGTGTGCTTTTCCACATTCACTGATCTCCATCCTGTAGTAGTTCCAATGTGCGCAGAAGTCATGTTTTCAGAATGTGATGCCACTTCAAATCTTGGTCCATTTTTGGTCACCTATTAAACATAATTTCCCTTCCCTTCTCTCCCCCAGTGTTCTTCATCTTCAAGATTTTCAGTACTTCCTTACTTTGAGTCTTTAAGTCTGCCACTTGAGTCATGAGCTCTGTGGGGTCCTTCGGGTGGGGCAGAATGTGGCCCCTCTACCTGCTGCAGTTGCCAAGCATGAGATTCCAGACCCTACATAAGAACATAATAATAGCCATAGTGGGTCAGAACAATGGTCCATCTAGCCCAGTATCGTGCTTCCAGCAGTGACCAATCAAGGTCACAAGTACCTGGCAGAAACCCAATTAGTAGCAACATTTCAGGCAGAGTCTCAAAGAGTAGCAACATTCCATACAGAATCCCAAAGAATAGCATGATTCTGGAATCCCAAAAAGTATCAACATTCCATACAAAATCCCAAAGAGTAGCAAGATTCCATGCAGAATCCCAAAGAGAAGAAAAATTCCGGAATCCCAAACAGTAACAAGATTCCATACAGAATCCCAAAGCATAGCAAGATTCTGGAATCCCAAAAAGTATCAACATTCCATACAAAATCCCAAAGAACATAAGAGTAGCCATACTGGATCAGACCAATGGTCCATCTAGCCCAGTATCCTGCTTTCAGCAGTGACCAATCAAGGTCACAGTTACCTGGCAGAAACCCAATTAGTAGCAACATTTCAGGCAGAGTCTCAAAGAGTAGCAAGATTCCATACAGAATCCCAAAGAGAAAAAAAATTCCAGAATCCCAAACAGTAACAAGATTCCATACAAAATTCCAAACAGTAGCAACATTCCATACAGAATCCCAAAGAATAGCATGATTCCGGAATCCTAAAAAGTATCATTCCATACAAAATCCCAACGAGTAGCAACATTCCATGCAGAATCCCAAAGAACATAAGAGTAACCATACTGGATCAGACCAATGGTCCATCTAGCCCAGTATCCTGCTTTCAGCAGTGGCCAATTCAAGTCACATGTACCTGGCAGAAACCCTCTTCTGTATCGGCAGTAGAAAAATGTAATTTATATCATGATCTTTAATATCAGGCTATGTGCCATTTACTTTACTACTACTATTCATTTCTGTAGTGCTACTAAATGTACGCAGCAGTGTACACTGACTGGACACACGCATCTTTACGAAGAGCAAGTACTAGGACCAGTTTGAAAGAACACGGATGGCATTAATGTGTGGAAATCCCCGCTCTGGAGATTGTTTCACTGCTGGATTCACGTCACAGTTACAAGAGGCTGTAAGTTGTCTCAGGTTAATGTGTTGAGAAATGTTTTTTTTTTTCCCCTCTTGCTCTGGTTTAGTCTGTGATGTTGATTGTAGGGAGCAAAGCGTATTTACAGGTCCAAATTTCAAAGCCATTTATATCTGTAAGTACCAGAGCGTCACAGAATTTGGCAGTCTGAGAACTGCCGTCCCCCCCTCTAATGCAGATGAACGGGGAGCTTTATTCCACAAGTTACCTCTTTTTAATCCTATTGAGAGGCTGGTGAGGGAAGAAATATACAGATGTTTGCATTGTCAGACCTTTTGCATCTCATTTTCTGTGATAAAAGTTTGCACAGGAAAAAGCAGGGTGCAGAAGACAGTCGCGGATAATGCAGATCTGTTCGTTCTGAGATTTGATGCAGAATCCACAGGCGAGAAGCCTTTGCAGACTTTACCCAATGTGCAGAGCTTGAAATCCAGAAGAAGTTCCCAGTTTACCCATGTTTGTGTCCAGCAGTGATGGCTTCTGCTTTGTCACTCGCCTCTAGTTCGTATCTGGTTAGCAAACTTAGACAAATGAGCAGTACTGTCAAAATAAAGAGAAAAATGAAAGCTACATAAAGCCTTAGCAGAACAAATATTTAAAACTGGGCAGTCCTTGGCTTCTTAAACTTTGTTCACAATACCTGCCTATGATGGAAAGCAGCATGAAAAACTCTGTGTACCTGTGGCAGTGAGAGATTACTAAACTTTTCTTACCAGAGGAGAAAATGTATAGACAGCAGGGCAGAGGTGCCACTGTCCTTGGAGACACATGGTGGCGAGGACATGAGCATTGTGGGAAGGGGGCCGATGGTGGATCTCTGCCGCAGCAATTCATAAGCAAGACTATATGGCCATATCATAGCACATGCAGCTTTCATCCCGCCATATATGGAGGGCCTGCTCTATCCAAATGAAGGGGTAAGCGTGCTGCGTGCCACTAGAGACCTGCACGGGAACAGGATTTGCGGGAATCCTATGGAATCTGCAGGAATCCCCTCCAGGGCTGTGGGGGTTCCCATGGGGATGGAACATGGGCGTAGTTTGGGAGGAGGAGGGGCATTGCCCTCCCAAACGCAGGGATGGCACAACCTGCCTGCCCTCAGCTCCCCGACAGCCCTCCTTTCCATTCCTGCCGCCCTGCATTTCAACCTTTTAAGCCGCAGCAGCGGCAGTGAAAACAGCACAGCACGCTTGCCTCCAGCCTTTCCCTTCCCTCTCAGTGTCCCGCCCTTGCGGAAACAGGAAATACGTCATCAGAGGAAGGCGGGACACTGAGAGGGAAGTGAAAGGCTGGAGGCGAGCCTGCTGTGCTGTTTTCACTGCTGCCACTGCAACTTAAAAGGTTTAAATGCAGGGCGGCAGGAATGGAAAGGAGTGCTGTTGGGGTGCTGAGGGCGGGCAGGTGGGGCTGGGTTGGAACTTGAACTTGGGAACTGAAAAGGGGGGGCTGGAGAAAGTCACTGGACATGAATGGAAGGGGAGGATAAGGGGCAGAGGAGAATCGCTGGACATGGAGGGGAGGGCAGGGGAGAAAGGAGAAATCACTGGACATGGAGGGGAGGGCAGGGGCAGAGGAGAATCGCTGGACATGGAGGGGAGGGCAGGGGAGAGAAGAGAAATCACTGGATATGGAGGGGAGGTCAGGGGAAAGAGGAGAATTTCTGGACATGGATGAATGGAGGGGTAGGGGAGAGAGGAAATTTGCTGGATATGGATGGAGGAGAGGGCATGGGAGAATGGAGAATTGCTGGACATGGATGGATGGAGGGGACGGAAGACAGGAAGGAGATGCACATGGATGGAGGGGAGGGAAGAGAGGAGAAATGCTGGACATGGATGGAGTGGAGGGCAGTTGAGAGGAGAAATGTTGGTCAAGGATGGAGGGAAGGAAAGACGAAGGAGATGCATACGTATGGAGGGGAAGGGAAAGAGGAGAAATGCTGGATATGGATTTTTATTTATTTTATTTATTGCACTTGTATCCCACATTTTCCCACCTCTTTGCAGGCACAATGTGGCTTACAAAACATCATGGATGATGGAAATGAGAAGAGAATGATGGAGGGGAAACTGCTGAATTTAAGGGCTGGATCAGAACACTTTGAGGGCAGATACTGAAACTGGAGGAAGGATACGGACAGGGCAACAGATGGTAGACAGAACACATAAGGACACAGGAGGATGGTGGACATGGTGAGTGAAAAAATATCAAATGGAAAGAAGACACTGCATAAAACAGAAGACACTAGGACCAAAGCAAATAGAAAAACTAAATGCTCAGACAGCAAAGGTAGAAAAAAAGTATTTTATTCAGAATTTATTAATTGGAATATGTCAGCTTTTGGAAATGTGCATCTGTGATATTTTGCCTGTAAATTTCAATTTTTCTGGTATTGCTGCATGCTGAGTCTGACTTCTTGAGTTAACTTTCCAGTTCAGTATTTTGCCTTCATACTTTTTTATTTCTAGTTCCTTGTGTTATGTCTGTTGTGTCATGTGTTTTTCATGTGTGATTAAGGTGCAGTATTCTGCTAGTGTGTAGTATTTGCAGCCCTTTTTGTTTTGCTTTTTTTTCACGAGGTAGTGTATTGGTGTTTTAGAGCCTGATGTAATTACAGTTCTGCCTTTTCACGCATAAGGTTGTAGCTCGTCCTGTCCTTGGAATTAGTGCTGTTATGGTTTGGTAAGGTTATGAGTGTGTTTTTGCACAGGTTTGTGTATAGTGTTTTGCAGTGGAGAGATTGTGTATTGACCTTACTGAGGTGGCACCAAAACATCAGAAAGGGTGTAGAGCCTAAATCATGACACACTGCCTCTTGAAGGATCTACATATAGAGCCTATGCATTTCTAAGGTCTACACTGGCATAGTATGGGAAAGGTGTTGGGGAAATACAGAACTCTGCTGCACGTCTCATATTCTGCCAGAACCGATATACTCATATCACCCCTCTCCTCAGGTCACTTCACTGGCTTCCGATCAGATACCGCATTCAATTCAAGCTTCTCCTTCTTACCTACAAATGCACTCAGTCTGCTGCCCCTCACTACCTCTTTACCCTCATCTCCCCTTACGTTCCCGCCCGTAACCTCCGTTCACAGGATAAATCCCTCCTCTCAGTACCCTTCTCCACCACCGCCAACTCCAGGCTCCGCTCATTCTGCCTCGCCTCACCCTATGCTTGGAACAACCTTCCTGAGCCCTTACACCAAGCCCCCTCCCTGCCTGTCTTCAAGTCTTTGCTTAAAGCCCACCTCTTCAATGCTGCGTTCGGCACCTAACCCTTACCGTTCAGTGAATCCAGACTGCCCCAATTTGACTGCCCCTATCGGACCGACCGTTCACTTGTCTATTAGATTGTAAGCTCTTTGAGCAGGGACTGTCTCTCTTTGTTAAATTGTACAGCGCTGCGTAACCCTAGTAGCGCTCTAGAAATGTTAAGTAGTAGTAGTAGTAGTAGTAAATACTACTGGAGAGGAAGAGGGAGTGCTGGGTAAGGAGCAAAGAAGGAAGGAAGGGCAAAAGAGCTGGCTTTTTTGGGAATAACCATAATGAATATGTATGATATATATATGCAAATGAATATGCTAATGTGCTCTGCCGCATCCTTTACCCCTCCCCCCCCCCAAATGAAACAGTCAAACTATACCCATGTGATGGAAGCAGTTCTTGCGGGGTTCCTGTGGGTCTGGAAGCAATTCCTGCAAGGTTTCCGTTGGGATGGAAACAGTTCTTGCGGGGTTTCCGTGGGGATGGAAGCAGTTCTTGTGGGGTTCCTGTGGAAGTGTAAACTGCACTCACACTAGCCTCTCACCTAACAACTACCAAGTTCTTTGAGTGCTACCTTCTCTTCTTCCTTGTTTTAACGGCGCAGTTGCGGAAAGCAGTGGCGTAGCCACAGGTGGGCCTGGGTGGGCTGGGGCCCACCCACTTAGGGCTCAGGCCCACCCAACAGTACCACACGTTTAGCAGTAGCTGGTGGGGATCCCAAGCTCCGCCAGCTGAAGTCTTCCCCCTGATGGTAACAAAAATGCTACTCTCCGTGATACCGGCACCTGCACTTGCTAAGTTTTCAGCACATGCCTGCTGCAGACTGCCAAGGTAGAAAGAAGTGATTTCCCACCAGCTGAGATATTTTTTGGTGGTGGTGGGGGAAGAACACTTGGTGCCCACCCACTTCTTACCTAGGCCCACCCAAAATCTGTTTTCTGGCTACGCCTCTGGCGGAAAGTCTTCCGTTAATCCTCTCTGGTCCTGGGCTGACGTGCAGGGCCTCAGCTCTGACACAGGCAGGAGCATCAGAGGTCACTGACCTACTGACGTGTGCATGTGGTGACCTCTCGGCACAGTGTCAGCCAATTAGAGACGAGTCTTCCAAGTTGCAACTTTGGTTCCTTCCTTTGCCTGCAGTGCTGCGGCTCGAACCCAAAGAGAGACGGAGAGCCGTCTGGAATTTTTGTTTTAGGTAGCATTAAATTCTGGTGGGGATGGGTAAGATCCCAGCAGGGACAGGTTAGATTTCTGCCCCTGTGTGAAACTGTACTTGCCACTCCCCATGCCATTCTGGCCTCTCTCTGGACTGTTTTCCTGTTTCAGAAAAGTGAGTGTGTTGCAGCCACTGGCTCCAAATCAGACAGGAAGTGATCTCGCTGCCTCACATGACCTAAGAGTCTGAACCTGGCTGGCACAAACTGTTTGAATGCCTACCTGTCGCTTCTTTCTCTACAACATTAGCAAAATCCGTCCCTTCATCTCTGAGCACTCTACCAGAACCCTTATCCACACTCTTATCACCTCTCGCCTTGATTATTGTAACCTGCTTCTCACCGGCCTCCCTCTTAGCCATCTCTCTCCTCTTCAATCAGTCCAAAACTCTGCTGCACGACTCATTTTCTGCCAAAGTCGCTATGCTCACATTAGCCCTCGCCTTAAGTCACTTCACCGGCTCCCTATCCATTTCTGCATTCAATTCAAACTTCTCTTACTGACCTATAAGTGCATTCACTCTACCGCTCCCCAATACCTCTCCACTCTTGTCTCTCCCTACGTCCCCCCTCTGAGTACTCCGTTCTGTAGATAAATCTCTCTTATCTGTCCCCTTCTCCTCTACTGCTAATTGTAGACTCCGATCCTTTTGTCTTGCTGCACCTCACGCCTGGAATAGACTTCCCGAGCCTGTGCGTCTAGCCCCGTCCTTGGCCGTTTTCAAGTCCAAACTTAAAGCCCACCTCTTTACCACTGCTTTTGACCCCTAACCACTACTCACTTGCCCTGTCCTTTATCCTCACTTCTTTATTCCCTTACCCTTAATTGTTCTGTCTGTTTACCTGTCTTATCTAGATTGTGAGCTCTTTGAGCAGGGACTGTCTTTTGTGTATGGTGTATAGCGCTGCGTATGCCTTGTAGCGCTATAGAAATGATAAGTAGATAGATAGAACATTGCTACCCCTCCTCATTCAGTGAAACCCAGAAACCCTGGTGTTGGTCACAGGAGCCACTGGGTCATCTCTCGATTCACCCAGAATTCAAAGTGAACCTGTCCATCTAGCCTTGTGGTCCAAAAATTGAAGGATTTTGGCACATGCGTGATAGTTACGTTCATGCAGATCTGCAGCTATGTGAGTACTGTAAATATGGTCCCAAACAGACTGTATTTAAGAGAACAGGTGTGAGATTTATTTACAGAATGTAAGTTATATGTCTTTTAAAATATTTTATGTTTGTTACAAATTTTTTATTTGTCATAATTAATTCTGCATTTGTGTTTTAGATTTTGTAACTAGAGTGGTATAAAATAACATATTATATTATGAAACAATGATAGCTTTAAGTCATAATCTTTCCTGTGCTTTGAAACTATCAAAACCAAACCAATATATTTATATGATAAAAACCAAAGTCTTCCACCTCCGTCATATACAGAGCCTGAAAGAAGGGGGTGAAAGAGGGGTCAGGGTTGCAGGTGAGAGCATTGGGGAACTAATTGAAATGAGGCATGGAAAATGTTTAAATTGCCCAGCTAGGTGAAAAGTCTGCCTGTACTTTGTCCCTAATTTTCAAAGGAAATGCACATTCACATTTTCCCTTTGAAGGATACAGTAATCTTACAAAATGCCAGTGGTCAGGGCAAGCTCAAGGGACTATGGCACCAATGTCTGCTTTGGTCCCCTCCCTCCATCCACCTGTCATCTGATAGCTCTCCCTCTCTCATCCCTCCCTTCCCAACTAGTGATATAATACACCAAAATCTCAAAGCCTGGTCCAGCATCTCTCCCTCCCCTCCCCTCTCCTACAGGGTAGAGGGAACACACTGGACTGAGATTTTGGCACCCTGAACCAGCACCTCATCTTGTCCATAGGTTGAGCCGGCCCTGCCAAAATGTAGCTATAAAGCAGTTTTTGGACTTGTTAACACATGCAGTTCCTCTTCCATCCTCCCCCTCCCCACTCCCCTACCAAATTAAAAAATTAAAATACATTAGCTGGTACATGGTGGGGATTTGGAGTCCATTGTTTCCTAAGAAAAAAAGCATGGCAGTCAGTAGGAGCACTTTGAGCCACTGACGCTGGTACCATGAGCATGCTCAGCTCTTTGCAGGAACCTACTACTACTACTTATCATTTCTAAAGCACTACTAGACGTACGCAGCGCTGTACACTTGAACAATTAAGAGACAGTCCCTGCTTGACAGAGTTTACAATCTAATTAGGACAGGCAAGAGGACAAATAAGGGATACAGACAAAGAATAGAACGATTCTAGAATCCCAAAGAGCAGCAACATTCTAGAATCCCAAAGAGTAGCAAAGATTCCGGAATCCCAAAGACTACTACTACTACTTATAATTTCTATAGCACTACTAGACGTACGCAGCACTGTACACTGACCATGAAGAGACAGTCCCTGCTTGACAGAGCTTACAATCTAATCAGGACAAACAAATAGGACAAATAAGGGATAAGGACAAAGAGTAGAACGATTCTAGAATCCCAAAGAGTAACAAGATTCCAGAATCCCAAAGAGTAACAAGATTCCAGAATCCCAAAGAGTAGCAAAGATTCCGGAATCCTACAGACTACTACTACTACTTATAATTTCTATAGCACTACTAGACGTACGCAGCACTGTACACTGACCATGAAGAGACAGTCCCTGCTTGACAGAGCTTACAATCTAATCAGGACAAACAAATAGGACAAATAAGGGATAAGGACAAAGAGTAGAACGATTCTAGAATCCCAAAGAGTAACAAGATTCCAGAATCCCAAAGAGTAGCAAAGATTCCGGAATCCTACAGACTACTACTACTACTTATAATTTCTATAGCACTACTAGACGTACGCAGCACTGTACACTGACCATGAAGAGACAGTCCCTGCTTGACAGAGCTTACAATCTAATCAGGACAAACAAATAGGACAAATAAGGGATAAGGACAAAGAGTAGAACGATTCTAGAATCCCAAAGAGTAACAAGATTCCAGAATCCCAAAGAGTAGCAAAGATTCCGGAATCCTACAGACTACTACTACTACTTATAATTTCTATAGCACTACTAGACGTACGCAGCACTGTACACTGACCATGAAGAGACAGTCCCTGCTAGACAGAGCTTACAATCTAATTAGGACAGACAAGCAGGACAAATAAGAGATAAGGACAAACAGGACAAATAATGGATAAGGATAAAGAGTAGCAAGATTCCGTGCAGAATCTCAAACAGTAGCAAACATTCCAGAATCCTACAGACTACTACTCTACTTATCACTTATATAGCGCTACTAGACGTTCGCAGCACTATACACTTGAACATGAAGAGACAGTCCCTGCTCAACAGAGCTTACAATCTAGTAAGGACAAACAGGACAAATAAGGGATAATAGTAACATAGTAGATGATGGCAGAAAAAGACCTGCAGAGTAGCAAAAGATTCCAGAATCCCAAAGACCACTACTACTAATCATTTCTATAGCGCTACTAGACATATGCAGATCTGTACACTAGAACATGAAGAGACTGTCCCTGCTCGACAGATCTTACAATCTAATTAGGACAGACAAACAGGATGAATAAGGGATAAGGGAATTATTAAGGTGGGAATGATAAAACATGGGTACTAAACAAGTCGGTAAGGGTTAGGAGTTAAAAGCAGCATAAAAAAGGTGGGCTTTTAGCCTAGATTTGAAGACGGCCAGAGATGGAGCTTGACGTACCGGCTCAAGAAGTCTATTCCAGGCATATGGTTCAGCAAGATAAAAGGAACGGAGTCTGGAGTTAGCAGTGGAGGAGAAGGGTACAGATAAGAGAGATTTACCTAGTGAAGAAGTTCCCGGGGAGGAATGTAGGGAGAGATGAGAGTGGAGAGGTACTGAGGAGCTGCAGAGTGAATGCACTTATAAGTCAATAAGAGGAGTTTGAACTGTATGCGGAAATGAATAGGGAGCCAATGAAGTAACTTGAGGAGAGGGCTGGATCTGATGGGGATGGCAGACTCCAGATGTCTTCAGCTGGCATGGGACCCCCACCAGCTATATCAATGCTGTGCTGCTGCTAGGTAGGCTTCAGGCAAAAGTGAGGAACCCAGACCCACCTGTGGCTGTTCCTCTCCAAAATATCTGCTCCTTTGTGTGGGTGAAATTTCTACAGAAAATAATGCTAATCAAATTAGTATCAACTAAACCTATGAAAAATGCCTAGGGTGTGTAAATACAAAATCGTTAGGTAATACTAAATTACACTAATTTCCACCTAATGAAAATGATGTAAAACTGTAAATGTAGTACCGTTCTATGAATAATACAGGAAGGAAAAAGGCCTCACAGAGCCAGTGGCGTTCCTAGGGGGGCTGGCACCCAGGGCGGATCGCCGATTCGCCCCACCCCCCCGGGTGCATCGCCCCTCCCCCGATGCAGCGCGAACCCCCCCAGTGAAGGGACATTCCCGCGAAGGAAACCCCCCCCGCCGGGTGCACGCCGCCGGGAGGGGGGGGGGTGCCGCCGCGCACACGCGCGCCTGTCCTCCGTTGTTCCATGCTTCTTCTCTGCCCAGGAACAGGAAGTAACCTGTTCCGGGGCAGAGAAGAAGCATGGAACAACGGAGGGCAGGCGCGTGCGGCACCCCCCCGGCGGCGTGCACCCGGGGTGGACCGCCCCCACTGCCCCCCCCTAGGAACGCCACTGCACAGAGCTCCTAGATCTTGCCATCTACTAGAGCTTAAATGGGTCTTAATAGATCCTCTGTTCATCATTGGCCAAAAAACCTTCCGTCTTATTAAATATCACTCATAAATTAGCAATTATACTGACCCGGTCTACATTATAATGCAAAAACTGTGGTATTGAAAGAGCACTTATCTTTCAAACCACTGGCAACCCAGCACTTGGAAGTTCTTCAACTAAAGTTTGTTCCTTCTCTCCCTCGCCCCAAGCCCACGATGGCCAGCGTTTCGTCTTGCTGCTTCAGGGTCTTGGTAGAGGGGCTGCTTCTGCTGTTGACTTGTCTTGTGTCCTCCATTCAGTTTTTGTTCCTTTTCTGTGCTAATGACTTCTGAAAGCAGTAACCACATCGGTGTGAAGAAAACCTGTTGAAGTTCATACATGGGTGACAGAGGCAAATGTACTTGAGCATCACTGCTTCCCATTAAGCCTCCTAAGCCTGTTTCCAACAGTGGCCAGTCCAGGTCACAAATACCTGGCAAGATCCCGAAAAAATACAAAACATTTTATACTGCTTATCCCAGAAATAGTGGATTTTCCCCAAGTCCAATTTAAAAATGGTCTATGGACTTTTCCTTTAGGAAGCTGGCCAGACCTTTTGTAAACCCTGCTAAGCTAACCACCTTTACCACATTCTCTGGCAACAAATTCCAGAGTTTAATTACATATTGAGTGAAGAAACATTTTCTCCGATTTGTATTAAAGTTACTACTTTGTAGCTTCATTTCATGCCTCCTAGTCCTAGTATTTTTAGAAAGAGTAAACAAGCGATTCACGTCTACCCGTTCCACTCCACTCATTATTTTATAGACCTCTATCTTATCTCCCCTCAGCCGTCTTTTCTCCAAGCTGAAGAGCCCCAGATGCTTCAGTCTTTCCTCATAGGGAAGTCGTCCCATCCACTTTATCATTTTCGTCACCCTTCTCTGTACCTTTTCTAATTCCACTATATCATTTTTGAGATACAACAGAGAACACCTGGGACAGACTGAAGGTTCATCAAGCCCAATATCCTGTTTCCAGCAGTGGCCAATCCAGATCACGAGTACCTGGCAAGATCCCAAAACAGTACAATACATTTTATGCTGCTTATCCTAGAAACAAGCAGTGGATTTTCCCAAGTCCATTTTAATAATGGCTTATGGACTTTTCTTTTAGGAAGCGATCCAAACCTTTTTTAAACCCTGCTAAGCTAACTGCTTTTACCACATTCTCTGGCAACGAATTCCAGAGTTTAATTACTCATTGAGTGAAGAATTACACATTGGAACTCCTCGCACCCATGTCATTGTATAAAGGGCGTTGATCCTGGAACACCCATGATAGAATACAGTTCCACGCTGATTTTTGAGTTCCGTTTCCCAAAGGTTGGAAACTATTTTTTAATATTATGCAGAAATTACAGCCCTGGGAGCAGAAGAAGAGAGGAAATGTGCTCCTAGTCCTGTCTCAGCCTGTCAGCTTTTGAAAGAAATGATTCACCAGTTGCTTAATGCCCTACGTCCTGTACAACTTTACTAAGTGTGATAAGCATTTTTGTTTATTGTGGGGATAACTTCCAGTGTGGTGGCATTGTGAGGCCAAGTAGGTCCAAAGGTGAGAGAACTGAAGGCTTGTAAACCGCTGTCTTACAGAAGAGACTTCCAGTTCTGGGCTCTGATTCTTCCTGGCTGCAGGACAGCAAGATGCTTTCACTGCAGTGTGGCATTTTCCTCTGCATCTGGGTGCTCTCGTCTTGTGCCACTGTGCCAGGTAAGCTCCACACATTTCCTTCAGTCTTAACAGCTTCCTCAGCCCCAAAGATTTAGTCTGTGAGAGAGGTGCTTATTTTAGCTGGTGAGGACGCATTTTGGAAAGTATTGGGTGGCAAGGGGTAGTTCTGGAACAGGGAGCATGCGACAGGGGATCATTTGACCTGGATTACCTTGGCAGACAGAGCTGTTCTGGGAGACAGAAGGGTCATGGTAGAGACATCTGAAAGGTATTAATGTGTAAGAAGCAAACCTCTCAATGGTAAACCAACAGGACTAAGGATCGCGACATGAAGCTGCAATGAGGCAGGGTGCAGGAAGAATTTCTGAAAAGGTTGAGGATAACCGGAAGGCTCTCCTGGTGGACATGGGGGAGGCAAAAATGGTATCCTTGGGGGTATGATGAAGCAATTTGTAATCTGCACAGAGACAAGTTCAGCTCACAGCAGTATGAGGTTTCCAAGAAGGCAGTGAAGTAACTTGCACAGAGTGGCAAATATCAACCCACGAAGAGTTGCACTGACTGCACTGAAGTTGGCGGAGGGCATTGGGACAGCCTGAACCGCAATGGTAATAGGCTGGACTTCCAAGACAGGTAGTTAAACCCAAAACTTAGTGAGCAAAGGGAGGCCACATTGTAACATAGAGGTGGCCTAGCAGCAGGGACGAAGTTACGGAAAATATGAAATGGTGGGGAAGGTTGGATAAAAGATGTGGGTAGAAGAAATTGAGTAGAGCTGCCCGCAGGAATACCCGTGCATCAACTGTTACCATTGCATTCCAGGGTTTCTGGCTCCTCTTTCTCTAGGAAAGGCAAGCATACTAGTTCAGGGATGCAACGGAGCAAATGCAGATCAGGGTTGAACTTCAACAGGTGGCAGCCCCGTTAACAGTGTGCCGACTTTAGCAGTCTAGCCTACGATGGTGGAGGATGGGAAGTGATACCAAGACACATCTGGATCTCAGACATGCTGCGAGGCACAAAGAATACTTTCAAGTCCCAGGAAGTATCTAAATATTTTTATACGCAAAGAAGAAAAAACAGTGAGGACAATCCAAGGAGGATAACGAAAACAGTCTTTATTGAAAATACTAAAAAATGACCCGACACGGCCGTGTTTCGGCCCTAAGGCCTGCCTCAGGGGTCTTGATCAATCTACATGAAGAAAACGGACATAAACATGTATTGTGTGCGGTGAAATACATAGATAAATGAATAAATTGTGTGAAAATATATATCTGAAGTAAAACATATAGGTTGTAAGCATATAAAACGCATGATATGACATAAAACTAATGGGGAAGACATTTTGAATATATAAATATTATTGATTATATAAAATAAATATTGTTACATATATTAATGTTATTGGATATACAAAATAAAGGATATCTGTGTCCAATTGGTATAAAAATCTTACAGACATTAATTATGCAAACACATAGTGTAATGGTAATAATGATTATTATGATGGCAAACACAAGATATGCAGTATATAAAAAAAACATTGAAAAACTCTGTGTAATTGTAGAAACATAAAAACGTGCCTAAATTAATATTATGATTTACTACCTACTACTTATCATTTCTATAGCGGTACAAGGCATACGCAGCGCTGTACACCATACATGAAGAGACAGTCCCTGCTTAAAGAGCTTACAATCTAAATAGGACAGACAAACAGACAGAACAAGCAACAGGCAAGGGAATTAAAGAAGTGGGGATAAAGGGTACAGGGCAAGTGAGTAGTGGTTAGGAGTCAAAAGCAGCGTTAAAGAGGTGGGCTTCTAGCCTGGATTTGAAAACGGCCAAAGACGGGGCTAGACGTACAGGCTCGGGAAGTCTATTCCAGGGGAGCAGCAAGATAAAAGGCACAGAGTCTGGAATTAGCAGTAGAGGAGAAGGGGACAGACAAGAGAGATTTATCCACGAAACGGAATACCCAAAGGGGGGGCATAGAGACAAGACTGGAGAGGTACCTGGGAGCAGTAGAGTGAATGCACTTGTAAGTCAGTAAGAGAAGTTTGAATTGAATGTGGAAACGGATAGGGAGCCAGTGAAGTGACTTGAGGAGAGGGCTAATGTGAGCATAACAACTCTGGCGAAAAATGAGTCGCGCAGCAGAGTTAGAAGTGAAAGATTGTCCTCGCTGTTTTTTTTCTTCTTTGCGTCTCACGGTTTCGTGAGGTTTTTTTCCCCCTCCTTTTTTGGTTGTTTTGTTTTAAATATTTTTTATAACCATGTGTTAGGAAATATTTAAATGAGTATACAACATCTACAATCGTGAATGGTGCCTTTTAATCAAGAAACAAGCTTTGTGCATTGCGAAAAGGTCAGCTTCAAAAGTTTCAAAAAATATGGGATGCGTATGAACAATGGAAAGGAGTGGGATGAGGCAGGATGATGTACACCCGAGGGGGGGGGGGAGGGGAGGGAGGGGGGAAGAATTGAAGTGGAAAAGAAATGAGCATCTGAGCTGTAGGATCTTCATTGTTTGTATGTAGTTGATGTAATAATTTCACCAGAAGCTTGTATCAGTAGAGGTTGTTTATTTTTGAAAATCCAATAAACAAATATAAAAAAAAAAAAAAGAAACAAGCTTTGTGCGTGGCAAGATAATCTGAGTCATTGCTCTAGAGGCATTTTTTAAACATAATTAGCTTAGATAGTTTATACAAAGAACAAGCCCTAGAATGTAGTGTCAATGATATGAGCTTTTAGAAATACACAGTGGCCTAGTGGTTAGAGCACTGGTGTTGTAATCCAGAGGTGGCTGGTTCAAATCCTGCTGCTGCTCCTTGTGATCTTGGGCAAGTCATTTAACCCTCCATTGCCTCAGGTACAAACTTAGATTGTGAGCCCTCCTGGGACAGAGAAATATCCAGTGAACCTGAATGTAACTCGCCTTGAGCTACTACTGAAAAAGGTGTGAGCAAAAATCTAAATAAATAAATATTACGAATACGTTCAGGAAGTCTTTATCTGACCCAGTACACTAGGCTTATATGAGGTACATTTCCAGAGAGCTCCCACAGGACCCAGGCTTTTGACCTGATATTTCGCTGGGTTTGCTTCCTCTGTGCCACAGTGAATTAGGAGGAAGTGTGAGAAAAGCCAGGACTGGCCTACAATTTTTCTACACAGAATGGGTTACTGGTCAGCTTTATACTGATTCGGGGTTAGCAGAGCAGCAACAGATGGGAAAAGTAAAAACAGAAGAGCTGATTGCAACCAAGTCATTTGTAGAACCTGTTTTAAAAGGTCTGAACTTGCTGAGGCTTTTTCCTCTTCACCAGTTTGATGCGGGGTGAGCTGATGCTTTGTAATGGTTATACTTAGAAATACCATAAACTAAATGCCACCCATTCAGACAACTGTAGGACAATTCTCTTCCCAATGGTGCATAAATAAGTCTGAGGGTTAGAGATGCCAGAAAAGTAATGAGATAAGCTTCCCATTTAGAGAGATGTGTCTGAGGATGGTTTTCAGATAAGTGGAATTTTTCCAGAACTTTGCAAACAAAAATACATTTCAATACACTAGCAAGCAAGTGTCACAACCTCCCGTTTATTCTTGATTTTTTTGACTTAACGGAGGAAAAGACTTCAGATGCCCGGCTCGCAATGCTATAATTACCAATATGGATGCTGGGCGAGTTTCCTCATTAGTCTTGAAAAACCTCCTTGAGTTAGATAATAGTTTCTATTTTTTGTTGTTTTTTTTTCAATATCAAATTTAACTTTCCATTTTAATCTAGGACTTAATTATACAAAGGCACTTATTTGGTAAGGTATTGTGTGAAAAGTCAAATTTAATATTGAAAAGAAAAGGGGGGAAAAAAACAACAAAAAGAAATTATTGTCTAAGTGTAGGAGGTTTTTCAAGACTAATGAGGAAGCTCGCCCGGCATCCGTATTGGTAATTATACCATTGAGAGCCGAGCATCTGAAGTCTTTTCCTCCGTTAAGTCAAAAAAATCAAGCATAAACAGGAGGTTGTGATGCTTGCTAGTGTATTCACGTATCTTCATCAGCAAGTTGAAACAGTTACGTTGATTTAATTATCCATTGAAACAAAAATATATAAAACCCTTTGATACCAGTAAATTGAAAAGAACTGTCGCCTCTTCCAATCTCCCCCCAGAAAATAATTTCATAAGACAATGACTCACTAAGGCCTACAATGTTGCAGACAGAATCCCACACGTCCTTCCATAAAAAGAGAACGCCCACCTGACATATATTGGACCAGTTATAGGCAGATTGCCCCTGACCTAGCTTGGATAACTTGACTAGTGTTCAAAAAGCTTTTGTGAGCTAAAAAGAACATTATTTGAGTAATGGATGTTGAGAAGGACATTCAAATATCCTTACTCCAATACAGATACATTGGACAGGTGCTAATGAACCATCTAAGTCAGACTACTAGACTTTCTCTGTTCCTAATGAGGCTGATCTTCAGAAATCATCAGGATATTACTTAATAACGTGACCCTCCTTTTCCTAGCTATAATTTTCTTGACTAGTTATGCTAATGAACAGCAAAAACAGCAGAGGTGGTCCAGAGAAGGAGAAGACAATCGTGGGTTTTCCACATGCAGTCCACTCTTTGCAAGGGCTGCAGACGATATCGAAATTCCGTCATGTTCTATATCTCTGTGTAAGCTCACTAGCACCTCCCTCAGACTGCTGTTTGAATTGATTCATCTTAGAAGCTCAGCTCTTCAGTTATCTGGGTAGTTGCCTTGCACTGATGCCTTATCTCGCTGGAGCTGAGGGAGATCAGTGAAACGGGTCGTGGTCATTTTCATTCTGATTTTGAGTTTGTGTGATCATGATTAAAGAGTACTATCCAGTAGTCTCCTCTCCCACCCCCACCCCCTGGGTAAATTCCTGACTTAGAGATGAGGTTTATCATTACCGTCATCCATCTGTTCTCCAGAAATGCTGAACTGCCAAGTTATCTGGTTCCAAGAGGGAGACTTTTGGCCAGTCCTGTTTTTGAACTTACACCCCAGAACAATGTGGGATTTGTAGTCCATGATTCTACCCATTGAAATTAGAGGTGCCAGTCCCATAATGCATCAGGATAGGGTTGTCAAAAATCCAGGACTGGCCTAAATTCTCTCTTTTGGACCTGTGGAATTTCTAGCTCTAGTAATGAACTGACGCAGGCTGTGAGGTCATCCTCCTGCCAACCTCTACTCAGAGTGCGGTGAAATTTACAATGGGGGATTCAGTAAATGTGCCAAACAACAAGAGGGACTCAATGGCACCTCCCACCCTCACAAAAACAGCAAAAGAGGCTCAGCAGCCCCAACACCATACATCTCACTCCAGCAAGAATACCAAGAGGGGCTTTGTGGGCCCAACCTAACATCTCCTACTCCAACGAAAAACAAGAGGGACTTTGTGGCTCAACATAGTAGTTCCTATTCCCAGTGGAAGCAGTGAGACTCGGTGACCCCAACAAAACATCACCCATATCCCTTCCTAATCCTCTTTCCCCCTGTAAAATGAACCCAATAGCTTCTTCCTTGCTCTCTTATCCTTTCACTTCCCCTTTGTCATTCATCCCTTCATCCACTGTTCTCTGTCCCTTATCCTGCTATCCACTTACTTTCTCTCTTCTCCTACCCTTTCACTCCCTTTATCTTCTCTTCCCATCCTGAACACACTCCACATGCCCTTCTCTGCCTCATCCCTTCACTCTTCCCTTCTTGAATCCTAAACCTCCCTCACTGTGCCCAGTTCCCCTCATTTTATCCCACACACTCCTCTTTCTTCCCATCCTGCCTCAACACTAACTCCATTTCTCTTTTACCACCCTAAACTCTTCCTTCTGTGGGCCCCTTTTGCCCCATTTCTTCTCTTTTACCGTTCTAAGACACAACCCCACCTTGCACTCATCTTTTAGTGCCCCAATGTCCCTAACCCCTCTCTCTTTCCTCTCTTGCTTCCTAAACTCCTTTCTCTTTGCCTCCCACCTGACCAGGCCAAAAAAAGGTCTTTTCTACTCCTATCTCCATGGCGATGATGACCCAACCTCTCTTTTTCTTCCTTCAATAACCTGTGGAGGAGTAGCGGTGGGGGAGGGGGGAGATGAAAGGCTGTAAGGGAAATGCTGCCTCCTGCTACTTCTAAGGGACTGGATTGCCTAAGGTTGCCAACCTTTTGAAACACAAAATCTCACCACCTACCACACCCGTGTTCCACCCGATGCTCAGCCCCAAACAAATAACTGCAACTAGGCCAACAGTACAAGATTCAGCTCCTGAAGGCCACATTGGAGGCTGGGGGTGGGGAAAGTTACAAGAGTTTGTACTCTTCATTCCTCATTGAGCCATGGTCTCCCAACACAGATTTGCTTCCTTCAGGCAGTATTAAAACAAATTATGTATCCACAGAAGCCCCTGCTCCCCCCCCCCCCAACAATGGTTGAAGAGCAGAGCTAGAACTTTTCACCAACATAAACCCTCTCAGTACAAGGCATATATAACAACTCTTAAAAAAGATTAAAGTCACTCAGGACCTAGAGCAAATCTACCATGCCAGCACTAACTTTCAAAACAAGGACCCTACCTACAAAAAGGCAGCACCCTAAATATTACAGTGGGCCATAGAACATCAGTACAACTGGTGTGAGAATGAATAAGCCAAACTACCACAGATCGTTATATAGAAAACTCATATTAACAAAATACCTGGTCTCGGTCACACACAGAGAATCCAGTCTTTAGGTGTCCATTATCGGCTATATGTTGGTGAGGAACAATTTTTTTCCCTGTTGTATCTTGGGGGGGAAAGGTTTAGATGTTCAATTGGGTGGTTTCATCATGGAAATGGATGATTACAAATGATCTTGTGCTGAACGTATCTAAGACTGAGGTGATGATTATGAGAAGGGAAGAGCCTTTTGAGTGGCCTGATATGGTTTGTTTTGAAGATATGTCTGCCCCAGTAAAAAAGAAGAAACAAAGCTGTTAGGGGTGACATTGGATAATAGACTTAATGTGAAAGGTCAAGTCTGTAGGGTAGTTCAGGCAAGCTTTAAGTATCTTCATCTATTGTATAAATTGAAACCGACGTTGTCTAGTTATGATTTGTAGTTCAGAGTATGGTATTGTTGCGGTTGGACTACTGCAATGCCTTCTACCTTGGAACAGCATCTTCGAGTATCAAGGCATTGCAGGCAGTCCAGAAAGCAGCTGCTCGATTGACTGTAGGTGTATCAAACTTTTCTTATGTGACATCAGGCTCTTAAGCATCTATGTTGGTTACCAGTAATTCACAGAATTCAGTTTAAGGTATTGATGATTGCGCATCGGACTCTCTATTCCAATGCTCCTTTTAATTTTAAACAAGTTTTGAACGTGTACCACTTAGGAAGGACATTGAGATCAGACAATGCCATGCGGCTTTCTTTGGATTTAGTAATAAAAAAACGTTATGCTGAGACAAGATCATCCACCTTTACTGGAATGCGCTTTCAGGACAGTTACGTCTTCGTGGCAGTACTTTCCAATTTAAAAAAACATTTGAAGACGCACCTTCTGTGGTGGCATTTTTTTAAATTTTGTGTTAACCTGCTGGTTTTGCACTCTGTGAGCAGCTATATTTTGGTAACAGAATTTGAGAATGAAGAATTGTACTATTGTGAATTGTATATGATTGTACTCTGTTTTATTTTGTTTCTATTTTTATTATGTATGTTTGTATGGAAACCACCCTGGTTATAGGTGGTATATAAATGTTTAAAATAAATAAATAATCAACCTTGTCTTTATCAGGAAATATAGAATGGTCTGAAAATGGTATCTGGTGAGTAGCCACCCGGACAGTTCCCACCCACCAATTCCCCCAGGACAATTCCCACCTAGGACAATAACCACCGAACCAATTCCCACTTAAGGGGAACAATTCCCACCAAGGACTTCCCCTCCCCTCCAGTCATCTCTCACCCTCCCTAGCCCTTTTTATTTTTTTTACTGTAGCTTCGTTTTCTTTCTTTCTTGTATTGGGTCTCAGTGAACTCCCATAAGTCCTGGAGGTGCGTCACGTTGCGTTGTGGCGCTGCTGTTTCAGACGCTGACAGGGAGAATCATCTGGAAGCTGGAGGGTTATTTATTTATTTATTTGTTGCATTTGTATCCCGCATTTTCCCACCTATTTGCAGGCTCAATGTGGCTTACAATTTTCCGCCCTGGCTATTGCCATAGCTGAGTAAAGATACAATTAATAATTACACAAGAATATGAGTAACATAGTGAGATAAAGCATTGGGTATAACGAAATCAATAATGAAATAACAATTAAAACAGTCAATTACTGAAGTTCAAGAGAGGGGTCGTTGTGATATGTTCTAGAACTTTCTAGAAACCAGTGTAAAAAAAAGTAGAATCGAGTGGGAGTGGAAAAAATGAAATGTTTCAAACTTAAAAAGCGTGTGTCTTGAGCTTGGGGTAGATTATTTTAAGTCTTTTTGGATAGGTGTATTTTGTGGATGGGGGAATCCCCCCCCCAAAAAAAAAACCCCAAACAAACTGCATGTCTGGAAGGAGAAAGGGATGTGTTTGGCATTTTTCTGTTGTTGTTATGAGTGGGAATTGGTTCTTTGGTAATTGTCCTAGGTGGCAATTGTCTAGATGGGAATTGGTGAGTGGGAACTGACATTGAACCTTGCAAATACCCCAGATGTATCCCTTTCTCTCTTTTTTTTTTAATTAAAAAATGTATATAACTTTCCACAGTGGAAGAAGCAAAGGTATCGTTCTGGAATGAGAAAGCTGCAAAGGCTATTGAGACAGCCTTGACGCTGAAGCCGATCCATCACCAGGCAAAGAATCTTATCCTGTTCCTTGGAGACGGTGAGTAGGACGAGGTCTTGGGTACGACCAACTCCACATCTCAGTGGTGCAGTAGTGATTGTGGTGTTTCTGTTGGTGCGAGGGTAGAGGTCAGAGAATCATGAATGAAACCTTTTGTGCACGGGCTGTGGATGTGGGCTGAAACCAGGGACATTATGGCTATTTGTTGGCCAGTCAGGTACTGTTGCCAGTGGAAGTCAGTGAGTGAGCGAGATGTCAAGTTACCCAGTTCCAGGCTGGAGACATCTTGAACTTGCATCCCAAAGCATTGTGGGATTTGTAGTTCCTGATCCTGACCATTGAACTCAGTGCTGCAACAGGATGGGGTGGTCGTAAATCCAGGACAATCTCAAAGTCTCCATCCTGGAACTGGGTAACTTGGTAGGTCTGGAGTGAGCTAACTGTGCTGTTGCTTGGCTGTGGGTAAGATTTCTTTAAGGACCTGTCTCCTGCCTTTAGAGTGAAGCCAGGTACAAGTGTAAGTGGCTGAGTATTAGGTCACCAAAGAAAGTAGTTTGGCTGTAAAGCTATTTGGCGGCTTCAGTAACAGGCAGAGCTCGTAATGGTAGGACACCATCGGGACTGGATGAAACACGTTCCATTCATCCCATTCTAGGCCACAGACCTGCAGCCATTTGGTGCACCAAACTCTGAATTCCCAGGTCCATTGCCAGCACGTTTTATTTCAGAAACCAAGTGAAAGGCCCGGCTCTGATACACATGACACAGTGTAAGAAGCGAAATTCAATAGGTCCCTCTGCTGCGAAGAGAACGAAAAGGAAGTGGGAGCTGCTTTTTGTGGTTTCATATTTTCTAATATTTATTTATTGATTTATATTCTGCCTAAAAAACTAAGTGCATTACAATCAAACCTACATAAAATCAATACAAAAGCACATATCATAAAGAACATCTATCAAAACAATAAGGAAGCATGCTGAGATATCTCACATCACACTCTGCCCTCAAATCGCTCCATAAAAACAGTTTCAGTGGATTATGCTAACCTTCACTTGATCAGAAAACAAAAAAATAGCAGACCTGGGGGCCGATGCTCTCAAAGCCCAAAAGACAACAGCAACGCAAACGAATACCTAAGGGATGCCCGAAGCTAACTATGCTTAAATTTTAAGCGTGGTGAAATTGCACTGTGAAACCGAAGGCAAGGGGAGGAACAATGCTTTTGCAGTGAGCGCAGCTGTTCTGCACATGTCCAGATGAAACCGAAAGTGCGAGCGCACATTGGCGCAAACAGGTGTGTGGATGTGTCCCTTCACTGTTGGGTTTGTGTATCAGTGTGTATGCCTGTGAGAGTATGTGGGGGGGGGGGGGGGGGCAGGTATGTTTATCAAATGGCGCCAGGGCAAAAAGCGACTTGGCTAACCTTGAACTGGGGTCCGGCTTAGTTTGGGGCTACAGATGTGTTCTTAGAGCAACAGAATCAGGCATCTAAGCACTGGGTGAATGGTCCTACCCCTGAGGAGCTGAAGTGATCCTTAGAGGATGAAAAAGATGCTGGGAAGATGTTCCCGCTAAATAACAAGGCAAGTTTATATTTCTAGAACTGGATCTCCAATCACCATACAACATAAATTTCTGAAATCCAGTAGATATATTTTATACATAAGACTTAGTAGCCAAGAGTTACCTTTGCTGAGCTGATGCTAATGAAAAGACCGGGGGAAGGTCCTTGAGACAGCCCAGGTTTGGGCGAAACGTGCATGTCGGACATCTTTCCCCCTGGGTCCGACAATGAGATGAGATAAGTGAAAAAGTTTTCAATAATATAAAGAATGTTAGGTGTTAAAGAACCTATGAAGATTTTGATGTTAATTATATCACTGCAGTTGAAGTTGCAGTGATTAACATCACTGAGGTTTTGGGATAATCAGTTTTGAATAAGATATAAGGTATAGAGACACATGACTTTGGAAGATCGTTGAATTAGTTTGATAAATAGTCTTATGTATAAAATATATCTACTGGATTTGGGAAGATGTTCCCAGCATTTGGAAGATGTTCCCAGCATTTGGAAGATCCAGAGATGATGTAGGATTCAGGTGGAAGGCCCACGAGCTGTTTAACCATCAGGTGCAGATGTTGCTCATGATTTAAAGTTACTGAAGTCATGTTGACCATATAAATGGAAGCTTTGTTGGAAGTCAGTGCTGTGTGTGTTGATGGAGAAGGACTGCTGTGGTTATTGATGTATTGAATGGAAGTTGAGTCTTGCCTTAAATGCAAGTGTTCTCATCTGTTATCTGTTTCTTTGTAGCTGCAGCACATTGTAAACTGGGAAGTGTTGTATTACTACTGGTATAAAACAATACTGAGGCGTTGTTCCAGTCTACTTTGTACTAACGGGTGGAGAACGCATGCAGTGCCGTTTCCCATGTTGCTGATTTGTTTGCTTTCAGGGATGGGTGTTCCTACTGTAACTGCTACCCGAATCCTGAGTGGACAGCTGGAAGGGAAGAGCGGGGAAGAGACTCAGCTAACGATGGACAAGTTTCCCTACCTGGCGTTGTCCAAGGTTCTTTCTACCTTATCTTTTCCTCAGGAGCAGAGGTCTATCAGCATATTGGTCTCAATAAAACTGGATTCTCTGCAGGCTATGAGATAAAAACAATCTAAAGTTATTGTTGTATATCTGAAGAAGGGACTGGTATGGTCTGGAAACCTCATGTTCCTCATCGTCTCTGGCTGATTTACAGTTTCTGTCTCTATATTGCTAAACCAGGGTGGGGTACAAGAAAACACCCATAAACAAGCAGTATAAAACAGAGCAAGGACAATAAAACATAACAGGCTGTAAGACATCTATTAGGTAATCTACATACCTATCACATTCTCATGCAATTATGCGTAAACCCAACTGAAATTTTTCTATTCAACTCAATGAAATGGGAGAAATACTTGGTTGATGAGCTGAACTTTCAACTTCTTGCAGAAGCGAATGCAATTCAACTCATTCATAGAAATATAGGGATGGCAGATAAAGACCATAATATGGCCTATCCAGTCTGCCCATCCATACCAACTAAGCTCTACAATCTTTTCCTTTCCCTTAAAGATCCTCTGTGCTTGTCCCATGCTTGCATGAATTCAGGTGCAGTATGTATTTCCACCATCAACACTGGGAGGCCGTGAAATGCATCCCCCGTCCTTTCCATCAAGAAATATTTCCTTAGGTTACTCCTGTCTCTGTCAGCTTCATCCTATGCCCTCTTGTTCCAGAGCTTCCTTTCAATTGAAAGAGACTCACCTCCTCTGCATTTGTGCCATGGAGGTATTTGAATGTCTCTATCCTTGCTCCCCTCTCCAGCCTTTCATATATAACTAGTAAAACATGCCCGTTTCAGGCGCAAATGAAACGGGCGCTAGCAAGGTTTTCCTCCCGAACCCCCCCCCCCCCGCTCACCCCTTCGGCGTTGTGAAGGCACTGACCGCCATTGTTGCGGACCTCGTCAACGCACGCCAACGCCACTTTCAATGTGCTGAGTCGTTGGTTGTTTAGCCACTGACGCCATTGCTCCGCCCTCGACGTCATCACGTTTGACGCCAGGGCGGGGCCCCAACACAGTGATTTCGATGGCTTTGCCACCACGGACCCTTCGAACCGGAAGGAAGTGCCCGGAGGAACTGACAGTGACGTCAGTGTCCTCAGAACGTTGAGGGTGAGTTTTATTATATAGGATTGTGTTCTGTCCCCCATATGCTTTAGGCTGAAGACTAGCAATTCATTCATGTCTCTTATTGCTACGTTTATTAGGATTAGAATTGAGGATTTAGCTTGTGCCTTTCCAGTAGTAGTCAGATATTTTCATGCCCCTGGAGGGCTTGCAGCTTAAGTTTTGACCTGAGGCAATAGAGGATTAACTGATTTACCCAAGATGACAAGGATAATCAGCAGGATTTGAACTTTTGGCTTCCCTGGTTCTCAGTCCTCTACACTAACCGATCGATGACTGGGTTGTGGTTCTCAAGGATCGTGGTTGTCTACTCCTGCTGCAGACCAGTCTATCCAGGCCACACAAAACCCTTCCTCGCTCATGCAACATCCTTCCCTGAGGGGACAGAACCTTCTAGGTCTTCTGGCCACTCTGGAACCTCTCACTTGAAAACAACACACAGGATAACACTGTGTAATTCCCAAAATCTGAAACAAGTTTACAGATACTTTTTTTTTTAATATATTTGTACCCCGCACTTTCCCACTCATGGCAGCCTCAATGTGGCTTACATATTGTATACAGGTACTTATTTGTACCTGGGGCAATGGAGGGTTAAGTGACTTGCCAGAGTCACAAGGAGCTGCCTGTGCCTGAAGTGGGAATCGAACTCAGTTCCTCAGTTCCCCAGGACCAAAGTCCACCACCCTAACCACTAGGCCACTCCTCCACTGTTGCTACTATTTGAGATTCTACATGGAATGTTGCTATTCCACTAGCAACATTCCATGTAGAAGTCGGCCCTTGCAGATCATCAATGTGGCCGTGCAGGCTTCTGCTTCTGTGAGTCTGACGTCCTGCACGTACGTGCAGGACGTCAGACTCACAGAAACAGAAGCCTGCGCAGCCTTCTACATGGAATGTTGCTAGTGGAATAGCAACATTCCATGTGGAATCTCCAATAGCAGCAACATTCCATGTAGAATCTCCAATAGTATCTATTTTATTTTTGTTACATTTGTACCCCGCGCTTTCCCACTCATGGCAGGCTCAATGCGGCTTACATGGGGCAATGGAGGGTTAAGTGACTTGCCCAGAGTCACAAGGAGCTGCCTGTGCCTGAAGTGGGAATCGAACTCAGTTCCTCAGGACCAAAGTCCACCATCCTAACCACTAGGCCACTCCTCAAATAAATAGGGGTAGTAACTACAGTCCAAAACAGTAGATTCACATCAGCAGTTGAAAAGGTAGATCTCTGCATCTTCAAAGACATTTCATGAGGATATGAGTAGAACAGATCAGAGATCAACACTAGAAAATGACACTGGGACACTTTGGCTCCATCCCTGCGGGTTCTGTCTTCATCTGCAGAAGCCTCAAACAATTATCATTTTATATTTAAATTAAATTAATTAAAGTATAAAAAGGAACAATATTCTGTACAACTATTGTTGTTATTGTTTTCTATTTGTGATTTACAAATAATGAGCAAGTGAAATAACCCCCCCCCCTCCCGTGCCAACCTCTCCCCTTCTAACTCAAACAATATCTGACTTCTACTACTCCAAGGACCCCCCAATCCACCCTGTTAAAATGTCCAGGGGGAAAAATACAACCCGCTCTGTATGCCTTAGTGGGAGAGAAATACGAAGCACTTTTATGATTTTTTTAAATCTGTGTATGAATAATAAATTATCAAAGATCTCAGGATGCAGTCAAAGTCTCTCGTCTTCCACAGTCCTTCCCGCAATAGAAAATGTCCTCTCAGAAGATGTGCTGGTAGCAGGAATGCACAGGATCCCCCGTGCAAGCTTTGCCAGTTTTGGCCAGCACTTTTGCTTGCTTTTCCAAAAAGTCTAACCATCGTTGTCTGTATCACTTGAATGTAAATAACTGTCCAATTCATTAACAATAACCTTCAGAGGAGGCATTGCCAGAAAAGTCACTCCTAAAACTAACATGAGTTCCAGGTCTTAACTATTCATTGAGTTAAAAAATATTTCCTTCTATTTGTTTTAAAAGTATTTCCATGTAACTTCATTAAGTGTCCCCTAGTCTTTGTTTTGAAACGGTGAAAAATCGATTCACTTTTACTCGTTCTACAACGCTCAGGATTTTGTAGACCTCTTATCATATCCCGCCCCCCCCCCCTTAGCCATCTCTTTTCCAAGCTGAAGAGCCCTAACCTCTTTAGCCTTTTCTCATATGGGAACAGTTCCATCCCCTTTATAATTTCAGTCGCTCTTCTTTGAACCTTTTCTAATTCGGCTATATCTTTTTTGAGATAAGGTGACCAGAACTGAATGCAATACTCAAGGTGCGGACGCACCATGGAGCGTTACAAAGGCATTATAGTACTTTTGGTCTTATTCACCATCCCTTTCCTAATAATTCCTAGCATCCTATTTGCTTTTTTGGCCACCGCCGCACACTGAGCAGATTTCAGCGTATTATCTACTCCACCACCCAGATTTCTTTCTTGAGAACTGACTGCTAAGGTGACTATTATTCAGATTATAATTCCCAATGTGCATCATTTTGCATTTGTCCACATTAAATTTCATCTGCCATTTGGATGCCAAGTTTTCCAGTTTCCTAAGGTCTTCCTGCATTTGTTCACAGTCTGAGTGTTTTTTAATAACTTTGAATATTTAAGCACTTAACCCTTCATTCTACAACAGGTTGTCTTAGTTATACACTTAAACTTTTAGAACACTGCTACTGTATAATTATGTCCTAAAATGGCTTAGCATGTAATTGTAAGGAGGGGTCATTCTCCGGTGAGGGAAATAGGTGCGGCAGAGGCAGGCTGCATTAATGTGCCCGGCATAGAATACCACACGTTATACACTAACAGCTGTGTCGCAGTAGACCTGGTGTAAGTTTGCATTTCTGCTGACTTATGATGGCGATGACATGTATAGCTGCTGTTAGAGAATAGTCTTAGAAAGGGAAAAGGAAATGGGACTTGATATACCGCCTTTCTGAGGTTTTTGCAACTACATTCAAAGCGGTTTACATATATTCAGGTACTTATTTTGTACCAGGGGCAATGGAGGGTTAAGTGACTTGCCCAGAGTCAGAAGGAGCTGCAGTGGGAATGGAACCCAGTTCCCCAGGATCAAAGTCTACTGCACTAACCACTAGGCTACTCCTCCACTCATTCCACCAATAAGAGCCAACCTCATCAGTGATGTCACAATGGCTTGATGGCCCGATACTTGGCTCACTTCTGATATTGTGATGTCATAAGGGAAAGGGAAATGGGACTTGATATACTGCCTTTCTGAGGTTTTTGCAACTACATTCAAAGTGGTTTACATATATTCAGGTACTTATTTTGTGCCAGGGGCAATGGAGGGTTAAGTGACTTGCCCAGAGTCACAAGGAGCTGCAGTGGGAATTAAATCTAGTTCCCCAGGATCAAAGTCCACTGCACTAACCACTAGGCTACTCCTCCACTCATTCCACCAATAAGAGCCAACCTCATCAGTGATGTCACAATGGCTTGATTGCACAATACTTCGCTCACTTCTAATATTGTGATGTCATAATGGAAAGGGGGAAAGGGAAATGGGACTTGATATACTGCCTTTCTGAGGTTTTTGCAACTACATTCAAAGTGGTTTACATATATTCAGGTACTTATTTTGTACCAGGGGCAATGGAGGGTTAAGTGACTTGTCCAGAGTCACAAGGAGCTGCAGTGGGAATCGAACTCGGTTCCCCAGGATCAAGTCCGCTGCACTAACCACTAGGCTACTCCTCCACGTAAAGTGGAAGCCTAAACTGTGGAACTGTGGCAGCTTCTTCTTGGTTGCTCCTGTTTTCCCATCCATGTTCTCTTATTTCAGCTCCTCTGTACTTCTTTGTATCCTATTACTGGAACAATTTTCTCCTGATGTATTATGTAATTTTCTTGTTACTTTGTTAGCCACATTGAGCCCCGCATAAGCTGGGAAAATGTGGGATACAAGTGGACCAAATAAATAAACTGACCCCCTAACCCTATAAGTCCCACATTAAACAGTGAACTCAGCTTAATAAACAGGCCTCGTGATGCTGCATTTCCCTGAGGATTCCCACAGGCAGGACCCACCCGCAAGGTGTGCAGCATTTGTGCTGCTTTCAAATGTGGTTTAGTAAGTAAATGACATCTTGAACCATGAGCCCTGCAGTTGTACCGTGTCACAGCCTGTCAGACAATCTGGCCACATGGCTGCTCAAGTTACAAGCAGGACAGTCAACATTACATATTAAGATCTTTGCTTTGTATTCTGGCAGACCCAACGCTCAAAGTACAAAGCACTAATTATTATCATTATATTAATCAGAAACACAAAGATAAAGGAGTGGGATAATGCATTAATCTCTACCATAATGGGCCAACGCCTTGTATCAACATTGCTAAGAAGAGAAAGAATCTCTATAGGAAGGTGATAAATTACAATTATCTCACATCACACAGACACACGTATGCATGCACAAGTACACGTACATTCAAACACACACACGTTTGCATGTATAACAGCAGCCTCATGGAGGGGGATGGTATAGCACAGACATCAGTAACTCCAGGGAGAGAGAATGCATAGCACTAATCCGAAGAATATCCCAGCTTGACTATTGAATTGTAGGTTCTTTCATGCAAACTGTACGTCGCGTTCTTGTTAATTCCAGACCTACAATGTGGACCGTCAGGTCCCGGACAGCGCTGGCACAGCTACTGCCTACTTGTGTGGGGTGAAAGGAAATTATGGGACCATCGGCCTGACCTCTGCTGCCAAGGTCTCCGTCTGCAACACCAACAAAGAAAATGAAGTCGTATCGGTTCTGCGGAGAGCGAAGCGAGCAGGTACCATCCCATGCTGTGTCCCACTCCTGATGAACCAGAGGAGGGACAGTGTTCCTTGAGGCTGGGTAAAATGGACAATTGTGGTAATCTGGTGAAACAAAAATGACAGACACAGGTGGCACCTTATAGACTAAACAGTTTGAGTCATAAGCTTTTGAGGACCAGGAGTCCAGCACCTCATGCCTCAGGGAATGGGACAGTCTAGACCAGTGGTTCCCCAACCTGTCCTGGGGGACCCTAGTCAGGCAGGTTTTCAGGCTCTCCAGAATGAATGAACCTTAATGCAATGCCTCTTTGTATTTCTCAATCCGGAAATGGCGATCGCCATCACGGCATAATGTAAGCCACATTGAGCCTGCAAATAGGTGGGAAAATGTGAGATACAAATGCAACAAATAACTAAATAAATATTCATGAGTTAGATTTGCTTGCAGTGGAGGAGATGAATGCAAATCTCTGTCATGAATATTAATTGTGGATAGCCCCCAGGACAGGTCTGGCAACCACTGTTATGTTCGAGGCAGGGCCCTTTCCCAGCTGCCTAGGTAGGGATCAGAGGGCAGGTGGTGTAACTAAAGCCTGTTTTTTTTTAATGTGTTCAGTACATTTGTGATGAATATTTGAGAGCTACTCTGTGTCCAGTGGTGAAAAAGTGAAGGATTATATGGTCGCAATATACCCGTGAAATACACAGCGTGTTATAGTGGGGGTTAAGGGGGAGAGGGATCTATTTGCAACCCCTGATTTACTTGTAAATGAGATTACTGTAAATGAGCTGCCTTGATGACGTAGCTGAGCTCTGGAAAGCTGGTCACAGTCGCCTTCAGCTTAGTTTCTAAATATCCAGGTGGACTCCCCTGGCTCCCAGGCACCTCTTCATCTGAAATGAAGACAAAAATCAACCTCATTCGGAAACTCAAAGATCACAGCCCTTGTTTGAGATCAGCAGTGGGTCCTTTCAGGCCTTAAAACTCTGAATCACAGCAAGGATGGACAAACTATGGTTTTAAATTTTATTAAAAAAAAAAAAAAGCAGCTTAAACCGTCTTGGGTCATAACAAAGAAGAAACCCATTCCCTTAGGAAGAAGCATTTTAATAACGTGGAAATTAGACAGCCTGTTCCCTTCACTTGGGAATCGGTTCACTTTTCTCAATCTCCTCCTGGGGATCACAAGATACACTCAATTCACCTTCTTTCCCAAATCTGTCACAGAGATCCAAGAGCTTGAGAAAAGTTTGCTTTGCTCCTGCTAAAAGGAGGGTATCGGAACTGTGACCTAGACTTCCATTGAACTCTTTAATGCACTCGTTATCCCCTTGAAAAAGTGGCAATTGTAGTCTAGACCCGGCTGATTGAAATCTAGTTCTTTTGTTCTAGAGGGCAGTAAAACCCCCAGTCTGGCATTGCCCCCTTGTGGTAACTGTGAGTGTCCTTTATTGATGCAGGTAAATCAGTTGGGATTGTAACCACGACACGGGTGCAACATGCTTCCCCTGCAGGCAACTATGCCCACGTTGCCGATCGAGACTGGTACTCTGATGCCAACATGCCAAAAGAGGCTTTGGATGGGGGCTGCAAGGATATAGCTTCTCAGCTGATCAGCAATACGGATATTGATGTATGTCTGGTGCTTCCTGTCATATCTTTCACTTATCGACCAATGAGTTTTACCTAGTGGAATATAAACTTGAGGGTTTATCCCATGAACTTTGCAGATCATCCTTGGAGGAGGAAGAAAGTATATGACTCCTTCAGGAACTCGTGACCCTGAGTATCCTGAAAATGCCCAACAAAATGGACTCCGCAAAGATGGGAGGAATCTTATAGAAGAATGGAAAAAGGCGAAAACGGTTAGTACAAGTCCTAAACTTTGATTTAAGACTATCTCATGTTTCTTTCCTTCATGATTTGAAAAAACCCCCCACATCTTTACCAATGGGTCTTACTTAGAGAAGATGCCAAGGAACCAGGGTTCTCAAACGTAGGCAGTGGAATAAGGTGGCCCACAGGGGCCATGGGCCCGCCAACATTTTGCCCAACACAGCATCAGCAACTGAGGAGTTTGTGAAGGTGGGGCTGAAGATTGGTTTCTTCCTTCTACCCAAACAAAGCTCTCTGGTTCTGCCCTCTTTTATGGCATAAACATATTCAGCCCAAAATTTAAAAGCACTTTTCCAGAGAGTGGCAGCTGCTTCCTGCCCTAGCCAGCCCTCTCTGGGACTTTTCAGTGACCTTATCCAGATGGTGCCAGGGCAGAATGTAGGTATTCCACCTAACTCTACTGATACGCGCAGATGTTCAGTTGATATCTGGATGCCTATGCTGGGTTTCTTTAAGTCTCTTTTTTAAATTTTAAATTATAGATGATAAATGGTAAAAATGTAGCTGTAATAGTGAGATGGAGCGTTTGACAGCGGTGAAAAAGAAAACATTGTCCAGATGGGAAATGATTGGGGACCCTTTTGTGCAAATCTGTCCTGCATGAATGGCGATTGTTTTTCCCTTTTTTTCAGCTTATTTGCTTTAGGAGGGATGATAGGATGGGAGGGGGAGTGGTTTGAAGATTTATGGGAGAGTTATTAGGCAGGGGATTGGGTTTGTGCGGAGGAGTTTTGGGTTGGTTTTGCGGGGTGGGTGATTATAAAAACGGAAAAATTAGGGGTATAGTTAGTATTCATAGCTGCATTGAGTTTGTACTTATGCGTTCTTATAGACTATGTCTTATTGTACTCTGAGTTTGTTTTTTATACCATGTCACACACCTTCAGTATCCGAGGATCTGAAGGCGACGAAACAGTGTGACAAGGCGGTGGTCGTAGCGAGAAGGTAGCTAGGCTGTATAGAGAGAGGTGTGATCAGCAGAAGAAAGGAAGTGTTGATGCCTCTGTACAAGTCGTTGGTGAGGCCCCACCTGGAGTATTGTGTTCAGTTTTGGAGGCCGTACCTTGCGAAGATGTTAAAAAAATGGAAGCGGTGCAATGAAAAGCTACAAGAATGGTATGGGTTTTGCATTCCAAGACGTATGAGCAGAGACTTGCTGACCTGAACATGTATACCCTGGAGGAAAGGAGGAACAGGGGTGATATGATACAGACGTTCAAATACTTGAAAGGTATTAATCCGCAAACAAATCTTTTCTGGAGATGGGAAGGCGGTAGAACGAGAGGACATGAAATGAGATTGAAGGGGGCAGACTCAAGAAAGATGTCAGGAAGTATTTTTTCACAGAGGGGGTGGTGGATGCTTGGAATGCCCTCCCGTGGGAGGTGGTGGAGATGAAAACGGTAACGGAATTCAAACATGCGTGGAATATGCATAAAGGAATCCGGTGCAGTAGGAATGGATCCTCAGAAGATTAGCCAAAATTGGGTGGCGGAGCAGGTGGGGGAAGAGAGGTTGGTGGTTGGGAGGCGAGGATAGTGGAGGGCAGACTTATACGGTCTGTGCCAGAGCCAGTGATGGCAGGCGGGACTGGTGGTTGGGAGGCGGGAAATACTGCTGGGCAGACTTATACGGTCTGTGCCCTGAAAAAGGCAGGTACAAATCAAGGTAAGGTATACACATATGAGTTTATCTTGTTGGGCAGACTGGATGGACCATGCAGGTCTTTTTCTGCCGTCATCTACTATGTTACTATGTTACTATACCATGCATTTTGCATTAATTTTGTGTGTTACTTGCTGTTGTATTGGTTTCTCATTGCTTAATAAAGACATCTATAAATTTAAAAAAATGTAGCTGTAATACAACATAACTATTATAACAATATTATAACACGTAAATACAGTTGAAGCAAATAAGTTAACAAATATTTATTTTATTTATTTATGAGGGCTTCATACACTGCCAAATAGATCCAAATACGCGAACAAGCGATTTACAAAAAAAAGTCAAAATAAGGTCATACAGCTGAGGATGCCACAAGAAATAGAAGGAGAGGTAGAAAGAGAACCTAAGAAAGAGGACTCTGAGAAGAAGGCTCAAAAGCCAAAGAAAAGAGAAGTCTTAAGAAGCGCTTTGAGTGAAGGGAGAGAAGAGGTGGACCTAAAAGAAGGAGGAAGAGAACGCCAAAGTTTGGGGCCGAGGTAACTAAAAGCAGTGTCATGGTGGAGGGGGAAGGAGGACACGTAACAAGTGAACTAAAAAGGAGCTTGGAAGACGCGATGGGGAGTAAGGAGTCAAAAGCTGGGGCAAACTGGAAATGCCCTTTGAAGACCAATATGAGGAGTTTGAAGCAGATCTGGAGATCGCACCTACGGAAAGATATAAACAGGATGGATTCGGTCCAGAGGGCGGCTACAAAACTAGTAAGCGGTCTTGAACACAAAAATTGTAGGGACAGGCTTATGAAACTCAACATGTATACGCTGGAAGAGAGGAGGGAGAGAGGAGACATGATAGAAACATTTCAATATCTCAAGGGCATTTATGTACAGGAAGAGAGTCTTTTTCAACTGAAGGAGAGCGCTGGATCGAGGGAGCATATGATGAAGTTAAGAGGGAATAGGCTTAGGAGTAACCTAAGGAAGTATTATTTCACAGAAAGGGTGGTGGAGGCGTGGAATGGCCTCCCGGTGGAGGTGGTGGAGTCTAGGACTGTTCCAGAATGTAAGAAGGCATGGGATAAGCATGTGGGATCGCTTAGGAAAAGGAAGAGTTAGGGGTTACAGAGAATGGGCAGACTGGATGGGTCATATGGCTTTTATTTGCTGTCATGTTTCTATCTGGGAGGAAACCGGCAGCCAATGTTCACGGTAAAGGAGTGATGTAGGGTGATCGAAGAGGCGCACATGGTGAATAATTTTAACAGCCGTGGATTGAATATAGTTGAAGGTGCTTCAGGGAATGTAGGGGAAGACCAGCATAGAGGGAGTTGCAGTAATCAATTTTGGAAATTACCAGGGAGAGAAGGAGGGTACAGATAGAATGAGGAGAAAAGAACAGCTAGCACGAAAGGTGAAGAAGGCAAAGCAGACAACAGAATCAATTTGCGTTTAGAAGATGAGTTTAGAATCAACAATGACACCCAAGACAAAGGGAGTGTACGTCACTAGTCAGAGCCGAGAGTGTAGGAGAGGTAGGGGTTGTAAAGAAAATGGATTCACATTTAGAGCGGTTGAGAAAAAGGCCATTGCTCTTCAGCCATAAGGAGACAGCATCTAAACAAGAGTTGAGTGGGGAAATGGGGGAAAGAGGTATTGTCAGGGACCCTATATAAAATCTGTGTATCATCGGCATAGCATGTTCTTGGATTAGCATGAGCAGAGGGGCCAAGAACATGTTGAACAGGATGAAGGAAAGAATAGACCCTTGTGGAACTTTTGATTACTACAGGGAAAGAAGAAGAAAGAACACCTGAAGAGGAGAGCTGGAAAGAACGGTCAGAGAGAAAACTGGTAAACCAAGAGAGAACTACCCCAGAAATACCAATGGCACGGAGACAACGAAGCAGAAGAGAGTGATCGATGAGATTAAACGCAGAAGAGAGATCCAAGGAAACGATAACTGGGCGACGTTGGTCAAGACAGACCCTAATAGTGTTGTGCATAGATAGCAAGAGTGTCTCAGTGCTGTGACCTACATGAATACTGGATTGATGGGGATGAAGGACGTTGGTGTGTTCAATGAAAGTATCAAGCTGGTGAAAAAACAACTTGTCCAGAATTTTTGCAAAGAATGGAAGATTAGAAATCGGACAAAAATTAGTAGGGAAAGAGGGATCAAGTTGCGGCTTCTTGAGAAAAGGAGTGATTAAGGCATGTTTCTAGGGAATGGTACCCAGAAATAGAGAGGCCTGTAGCAACGGAAGGATCGGTGAAGCAAGTGGCTGAGCCAGGCGTTTTACTAACCACATGGGCAAATGGGATGATAATTGGATAATACAGCATTTCCTAATTTCAAATCTTTTGTAACAGGACGAATTGTAGCCAACTTTAATTCATCTGGACAATACCCCAATTTCAAATAAAGATTTTACAATTTTTCCCAATTAGAACAGCAGAGAGTGGCTGAATATCTGCCACTACTCATATAGCTAGTACTGATCATTCTGGGATACATGCTGTATATTTAGCACTCATGAGCACACGTGGACAATTTAAATGCTGCGACCAGGGCCTAAACACATGCTGACCACAGCATTTGAAAACTGGCCCAACTGGTTCCAATTATTTCTTCCTTAACGTAAAGTCCAAAGCACACACTTGATTGGTGAATTCAGAACCTCTCTTTACTCCCCTAAACTCTTTAGTAAAAGAGTAACTGCTTCATCTTGAAAGTTTCCTTTTTTTTTTGTCAGGGAGCTCAGTATGTATGGAATAAAGACCAGCTGGACCACCTAAACCTTGACAGCCCCACGATAACGCACATTATGGGTAAGATAACACAGTGAGCAATATTCAGAGATTATCTGGACTGCATGTATAAGTAACCCCCAGCTTCTGTCTAGCTATGGGACTAGTTAGTTTTAGCACCTCTTATGGCAGGAGGTCAGAACTGCAGTTTTTGTGCTGATGTGTGTAAAGCTAGTTTTAACATTTTTGGAGTCACAGTTACTGTAGCAGTAGTAAAATCAGTTTTACTGTGGACAGTATCCTATCACTTTGAAAGACTAAAATAGAAAGACCATGTCACTGAGCACAACTGAGTCAGTCCTGTTTACCTCAGGGTTTTTATGGATTGTGCTGTTAAAATATTTCTAAGAACAGCAGGCATATGAGTCCTTGGATTTCACGGGATAAAAATATGAGACTTGAAAACTTGTCTAGAAATCCTACAAAAAACATCATGGAAGGGGCCAACGTCTACATTTTATTTTAATATGCAGACTTGATTTCTTAAAACTTAACATTTTTCAAATGTGGCTGGAATCTGCTTCCTGCATAATCAAAACTTCATCCCTTGGGCTATGAACCTTCATTCATATCTACCCTGGGGTTTTCCCCCCATATGATGTAGCCTAGTCAGAGCTGTGGTAGTCCCTGGCCAGGATAAATGCGTAGCGACTCTGTCTGGAACTCTGCACTTGTGGGCCCTTGATCTGGCCACTGGGTGTCACTGTTCGTTGTTGAAAGCATTAAAAGTGCTACCTCTGAGGCATCCTGAGCCCTAGAATGTAAGACATGACCTGAAAAAGGTTTTACTTCTGAAATGTGAACTGTCATGAAAGGAGGGTTTCACTTTTTCATTTCTACCATTTCCTCTCCAATTGTCTGATCATAAAATGGTGAGTAGGACCATATGTAAGCCCCTTGTCTTTACACCTATGTGGCTGCCTGGTGTGAGCCCTGGAAGCTGGGTGGAAGGGGCACACATTGAATTTGTTGATTTGGGACCGGGGTTGGACCAGGATTTATCCTGGGAGGTCACAGCAAGTAGCACCAGACTTTGAGTTAGAATCCACTCCACCCACAGTCTGAACCAAACTTTACTATCCTTTAAATGATTTAGGCCCAGTATTATCTTTCCTGACCAAGTAGTAACTATTTACAGATCTTTCCTCCTCTCTCCAGACATAGAAGAAAATACAATTAATGGCTACTTTAATTCCCTTAGATAGTTAAATCTACTCACTAGGTACAGAGAAGGGTGGCGAAAATGATAAAGGGGATGGGATGACTTCCCTGTGAGGAAAGGCTAAAGTGGTTGAGGCTCTTCAGCTTGGAGAAAAGACGGCAGAGGGGAGATATGATAGAGGTCTATAAAATACTTAGTGGAGTGAATCGCTTGTTTACTGTTTCCAAAATACTAGGACTAGGGGGCACGCAATGAAGCTACAAAGTAGTAAATTTAAAACAATTTGGAGAAAATATTTCTTCACTCAACATGTAATTAAACTCTGGAATTAGTTACCAGAGAATGTGGTAAAGGCAGTTAGCTTAGCAGGGTTTTAAAAAAGGGTTTGGATAGCTTCCTAAAAGAAAAGTCCATAGGCTATTATTAAAATGGACTTGGGGAAAATCCACTGCTTGTTTCTGGGATAAGCAGCATAAAATATATTGGGATCTTGCCAGGTACTTGTGACCTGGATTGGCCACTGTTGGAAACAGGATGCTGGGCTTGATGGACCTTCAGTCTGTCCCAGTATGGCAACAGTTATGTACTTATGCACCAGGTTTCAAGTTTATTTAGGATTTGCTGTCCTGCCCATCAAACGTATGCCTAGGTGGCCTACGTACATTGAGAAAGCAACAAGAAATAGTTTAACTCAAGTAAATATAGTAACAACACATGGTTAGAAAGGGAAGGAGGGCAGAACTACAATGTAGGTAGGACAGGGGGCAGGGAAAAGGGGGAGGGAAGGTGCTTCAGAGCTGTGTGGTATTTCAAGAACATGGCCAACCTGTGAAGGTATGAACCGGCTGCTTCAGCCATATATGAAGGGGCTTCCCTGTAGTTGCAAGGTCAGATGCTAGAGATGAACCTAAGAGAAAGTGGGATAGCGGAGAGTGGGCTTAAATACTCAGAGCAGTGGCGTAGCCACAGGTGGGCCTGAGTGGACCAGGGCCCACCCACTTTGGGTTCAGGCCCACCCAACAGTAGCATACGTTTAGTGGTAGCTGGTGAAGATCCCAAGTTCTATCAGCTGAAGACTTCCCTTTGATGGTAAGCCAAGGTAGAAAGAAGCGTTTTCCTCGCCAGCTGAGATATATTTTTTGGTGGTGGTGTGGGGGGGGGGGGGGGGGGGGGGGGGAGAACACTTGGTGCCCACCCACTTCTTGCCTAGGCCCACCCAGAATCTGTTGTCTAGCTACGCCCCTGACTCAGAGGGAATAGTTCCACCGCCACCAGCACCTTCTCTCCTCCCAGGCTTCTACCAACTCCCAGCACCTTCAAAACTGTAAGTTCCAGAGCTTTCCTGTGCTGGACCTTTCTAGAGACTAGCTAGAGCCTTTCTGACAGGAGCAGGATGTACAGAGCTCAGCAACACTGCTGGAATAAAATGCAGATGCCTGTCTCCTATTGGCCAGCTGGCTTCTCCCTACACCAGCCAGGGCACTGACACTAACATGACCTGTAGGTAAGAGCAGTGAGAAATTCAGGCAGTGTTGTCAGGGCTGTGGGTTTCCCGCCCAATCGGGCTCCTTTCTGCGACCCGCTGCGGCTTTTTCACACCGCATGCGGGTTGTGGGATTTTGGGCAGCTTTTTCTTGCCCTGCCGGTGTTTTTTTTGCCCGCAGTGGGTTGGCTCAATTTTCCTGCGGCCAGTGGAGGCGGGCTTAATGATGTCATTTGTATGCAAATAGCCTCATTAATATTTATTAATGATGTCATTCATATGCAAATTGACTTTGTGCGGGTTTGGGGGCTGGTTTTGGGCGTGAACAATTTTTTCCATCTGGCAACACTGAGGCAGATTTAACCTTCTGAATCTCTCATGATGTTAAACATACAAGAAAGAGAGTCCTTGGTTAGACCCTGTTATCACTGCTAAAGGGAACTGATCTTTTCGGGGGGGGGGGGGGGGGGGGGTAGTTTAAGGCAAGGATTCCAGCATTTTTCAAAGCGGGGTTTCTTTTAAAAGGCTCTTCAAATACCAAGTCCCTGTGGATCTCTGTCTTACCCTGAGGGTGTCCATTTCACCCGACCCCTCCACTGCACTTTTCACATTTCTCCGCTTGTGTTCACTGTTTGTTATACAGGTTTGTTTGAGCCTGGGGACATGAAGTATGAGTTAAATCGGAATGGAAGCTCAGATCCTTCAATTATAGAAATGACAGAAAAAGCCATCCGATTCCTCAGCGAAAACCCCAAAGGATTCTACCTCTTTGTTGAAGATAAGTTGTTCATCTCTGTTTTCATTTTATCTGTACAATCAAAACCTCACAAGTTTTGTTTTATAGCTATTCTAGTTTGTTGTTTTTAAACAGGTGGAGGGGCTGTTGCAGTCCTGGATCTATAGTTTCACAACAGACAGTCATTACGGGCAGTGGCGTAGCCAAGGGTGGCCTGGATGGGCCCAGGCCTACCCACTTTGGACTCAGGCCCACCCAGTAGCAGCACGCCCATGATGTGGCTGGCAGGGATACCCAAGCCCCATCAGCCAAACACTCCCAACAACTGTCCCCTCCTGCATACCTTGTAATAGCAGATCTTCACCTGCAGCGAGCAGCGACTAATACATACTGCTCACACCAGCCCCACAGCCTTCCCTCTGATGTATTCTCGTCTATGCGGAAATAGGATTGCATCAGAGGGAAGGGTGTGGGGCCAACATGAGCAGTGCGTATTAGTTGCTGCTCGCTTCTGGTGAAATCTGCTATTAAAAGGTATCGGGGGGGGGGGGGGGGGGGGGGGGAATGTTTGACAGACCTATGGTATGCAGGTGAGTAACAGAGAGACCAATCACTTGTGGGACAAAAGTGGAGTTCTGCCCACCCAAAATTATGTGTCTGGCTACGCCCCTGATTATGGGGAGGTTCTGAACTGCAGGAGACAAGACTGAAACCCTTTCATTTTCCATTTCATCTACTTCATCCTTAATACACTCTTGACTGACTTATTTCTTTATAGGGAGATATGTAAGGTAGGGGTAACACAATTTCTAGCAGAACAATGTAATCACATGTCCACTGATGGACTGTGTAGGGATAGTGACGTGTATAAAAGAAAGCACTCTGAGTATTTAAAATCACGTCTCCCAAATAGCTGTTCTGAGCTCCAACTCCTTCTAGGATATGTTTATATTAATAGCAGGGGCGTAGCTAGGTGGGGCCACGGGGCATGGGCCCCCACAGATTTAGCCATGGCCCCCTCTACTTTCCACCGCCCCCCCCCGCCGCTGACCCTCCCCCGCCACTTTCGATCCCCCCTCCCGCTGCCGCCGAAGTCTTCTTCAGCGCCAGTCTCCGGCACCTTCGCTGATCTGTTTCTGTGAGTCTTGACTCCTGACGCACGCAGGATGTCAGGAGTCAGGACTCACAGAAACAGATCAGTGAAGGCACCGGAGACTGGCGCTGAAGAAGACTTTGGCTGGTGGGGGTTGGGGACCCCTGCCAGCAAAGGTACCAGGCAGCAGTGGCGGGGGAGGGTCAGCAGCGGCAGTGGGATCGAAAGTGGCGGGGTGGGGGGTGGTCGAAAG
>NW_021962946.1:0-27361 GCF_901765095.1 Microcaecilia unicolor | reverse complement strand
TTGTGGAGTCAAAATTAGTTTCAAAACTAATTTTGGGAGTAAAAACTAATTTTGGGAGTAAAAAACTAATTTTTGGAGTCAAAATTAGTTTCAAAACTAATTTTGGGAGTAAAAACTAATTTTGGGAGTAAAAAACTAATTTTTGGAGTCAAAATTAGTTTCAAAACTAATTTTGGGAGTAAAAACTAATTTTTGGAGTCAAAATTAGTTTCAAAACTAATTTTGGGAGTAAAAACTAATGTTGGGAATAAAAAACTAATTTTTGGAGTCAAAATTAGTTTCAAAACTAATTTTGGGAGTAAAAACTAATGTTGGGAGTAAAAAACTAATTTTTGGAGTCAAAATTAGTTTCAAAACTAATTTTGGGAGTAAAACTAATTTTGGGAGTAAAAACTAATTTTGGGAGTAAAAAACTAATTTTTGGAGTCAAAATTAGTTTCAAAACTAATTTTGGGAGTAAAAACTAATTTTGGGAGTAAAAAACTAATTTTTGGAGTCAAAATTAGTTTCAAAACTAATTTTGGGAGTAAAAACTAATTTTTGGAGTCAAAAACTAATTTTTGGAGTCAAAATTAGTTTCAAAACTAATTTTGGGAGTAAAAACTAATGTTGGGAGTAAAAAACTAATTTTTGGAGTCAAAATTAGTTTCAAAACTAATTTTGGGAGTAAAAACTAATTTTGGGAGTAAAAAACTAATTTTTGGAGTCAAAATTAGTTTCAAAACTAATTTTGGGAGTAAAAACTAATTTTGGGAGTAAAAAACTAATTTTTGGAGTCAAAATTAGTTTCAAAACTAATTTTGGGAGTAAAAACTAATTTTGGGAGTAAAAAACTAATTTTTGGAGTCAAAATTAGTTTCAAAACTAATTTTGGGAGTAAAAACTAATTTTTGGAGTCAAAATTAGTTTCAAAACTAATTTTGGGAGTAAAAACTAATTTTGGGAGTAAAAACTAATTTTTGGAGTCAAAATTAGTTTCAAAACTAATTTTGGGAGTAAAAACTAATTTTGGGAGTAAAAAACTAATTTTTGGAGTCAAAATTAGTTTCAAAACTAATTTTGGGAGTAAAAACTAATTTTGGGAGTAAAAAACTAATTTTTGGAGTCAAAATTAGTTTCAAAACTAATTTTGGGAGTAAAAACTAATTTTGGGAGTAAAAAACTAATTTTTGGAGTCAAAATTAGTTTCAAAACTAATTTTGGGAGTAAAAACTAATTTTTGGAGTCAAAATTAGTTTCAAAACTAATTTTGGGAGTAAAAACTAATTTTGGGAGTAAAAACTAATTTTTGGAGTCAAAATTAGTTTCAAAACTAATTTTGGGAGTAAAAACTAATTTTGGGAGTAAAAAACTAATTTTTGGAGTCAAAATTAGTTTCAAAACTAATTTTGGGAGTAAAAACTAATTTTGGGAGTAAAAAACTAATTTTTGGAGTCAAAATTAGTTTCAAAACTAATTTTGGGAGTAAAAACTAATGTTGGGAGTAAAAAAACTAATTTTTGGAGTCAAAATTAGTTTCAAAACTAATTTTGGGAGTAAAAACTAATTTTGGGAGTAAAAACTAATTTTGGGAGTCAAAATTAGTTTCAAAACTAATTTTGGGAGTAAAAACTAATGTTGGGAGTAAAAAACTAATTTTTGGAGTCAAAATTAGTTTCAAAACTAATTTTGGGAGTAAAAACTAATTTTGGGAGTAAAAAACTAATTTTTGGAGTCAAAATTAGTTTCAAAACTAATTTTGGGAGTAAAAACTAATGTTGGGAGTAAAAAACTAATTTTTGGAGTCAAAATTAGTTTCAAAACTAATTTTGGGAGTAAAAACTAATTTTGGGAGTAAAAACTAATTTTGGGAGTCAAAATTAGTTTCAAAACTAATTTTGGGAGTAAAAACTAAATTTGGGAGTAAAAAACTAATTTTTGGAGTCAAAATTAGTTTCAAAACTAATTTTGGGAGTAAAAACTAATTTTGGGAGTAAAAAACTAATTTTTGGAGTCAAAATTAGTTTCAAAACTAATTTTGGGAGTAAAAACTAATTTTGGGAGTAAAAAACTAATTTTTGGAGTCAAAATTAGTTTCAAAACTAATTTTGGGAGTAAAAACTAATTTTTGGAGTCAAAATTAGTTTCAAAACTAATTTTGGGAGTAAAAACTAATGTTGGGAGTAAAAAACTAATTTTTGGAGTCAAAATTAGTTTCAAAACTAATTTTGGGAGTAAAAACTAATTTTTGGAGTCAAAATTAGTTTCAAAACTAATTTTGGGAGTAAAAACTAATTTTTGGAGTCAAAATTAGTTTCAAAACTAATTTTGGGAGTAAAAACTAATTTTGGGAGTAAAAAACTAATTTTTGGAGTCAAATTAGTTTCAAAACTAATTTTGGGAGTAAAAACTAATTTTGGGAGTAAAAAACTAATTTTTGGAGTCAAAATTAGTTTCAAAACTAATTTTGGAGGTAAAAACTAATTTTTGGAGTCAAAATTAGTTTCAAAACTAATTTTGGGAGTAAAAACTAATTTTGGGAGTAAAAAACTAATTTTTGGAGTCAAAATTAGTTTCAAAACTAATTTTGGGAGTAAAAACTAATTTTGGGAGTAAAAAACTAATTTTTGGAGTCAAAATTAGTTTCAAAACTAATTTTGGGAGTAAAAACTAATTTTGGGAGTAAAAAAACTAATTTTTGGAGTCAAAATTAGTTTCAAAACTAATTTTGGGAGTAAAAACTAATTTTGGGAGTAAAAAAACTAATTTTTGGAGTCAAAATTAGTTTCAAAACTAATTTTGGGAGTAAAAACTAATTTTTGGAGTCAAAATTAGTTTCAAAACTAATTTTGGGAGTAAAAACTAATTTTGGGAGTAAAAAAACTAATTTTTGGAGTCAAAATTAGTTTCAAAACTAATTTTGGGAGTAAAAACTAATTTTGGGAGTAAAAAACTAATTTTTGGAGTCAAAATTAGTTTCAAAACTAATTTTGGGAGTAAAAACTAATTTTGGGAGTAAAAAACTAATTTTTGGAGTCAAAATTAGTTTCAAAACTAATTTTGGGAGTAAAAACTAATTTTGGGAGTAAAAAACTAATTTTTGGAGTCAAAATTAGTTTCAAAACTAATTTTGGGAGTAAAAACTAATTTTTGGAGTCAAAATTAGTTTCAAAACTAATTTTGGGAGTAAAAACTAAATTTGGGAGTAAAAAACTAATTTTTGGAGTCAAAATTAGTTTCAAAACTAATTTTGGGAGTAAAAACTAATTTTGGGAGTAAAAAACTAATTTTTGGAATCAAAATTAGTTTCAAAACTAATTTTGGGAGTAAAAACTAATTTTGGGAGTAAAAACTAATTTTTGGAGTCAAAATTCATTTCAAAACTAATTTTGGGAGTAAAAATTAATGTTGGGAGTAAAAAACTAATTTTTGGAGTCAAAATTAGTTTGAAAACTAATTTTGGGAGTAAAAACTAATTTTGGGAGTAAAAAACTAATTTTTGGAGTCAAAATTAGTTTCAAAACTAATTTTGGGAGTAAAAACTAATTTTGGGAGTAAAAAACTAATTTTGGAGTCAAAATTAGTTTCAAAACTAATTTTGGGAGTAAAAACTAATTTTGGGAGTAAAAAACTAATTTTTGGAGTCAAAATTAGTTTCAAAACTAATTTTGGGAGTAAAAACTAATTTTTGGAGTCAAAATTAGTTTCAAAACTAATTTTGGGAGTAAAAACTAAATTTGGGAGTAAAAAACTAATTTTTGGAGTCAAAATTAGTTTCAAAACTAATTTTGGGAGTAAAAACTAATTTTGGGAGTAAAAAACTAATTTTTGGAATCAAAATTAGTTTCAAAACTAATTTTGGGAGTAAAAACTAATTTTGGGAGTAAAAACTAATTTTTGGAGTCAAAATTCATTTCAAAACTAATTTTGGGAGTAAAAATTAATGTTGGGAGTAAAAAACTAATTTTTGGAGTCAAAATTAGTTTGAAAACTAATTTTGGGAGTAAAAACTAATTTTGGGAGTAAAAAACTAATTTTTGGAGTCAAAATTAGTTTCAAAACTAATTTTGGGAGTAAAATCTAATTTTGGGAGTAAAAAACTAATTTTTGGAGTCAAAATTAGTTTCAAAACTAATTTTGGGAGTAAAAACTAATTTTTGGAGTCAAAATTAGTTTCAAAACTAATTTTGGGAGTAAAAACTAATGTTGGGAGTAAAAAACTAATTTTTGGAGTCAAAATTAGTTTCAAAACTAATTTTGGGAGTAAAAACTAATTTTGGGAGTAAAAAACTAATTTTTGGAGTCAAAATTAGTTTCAAAACTAATTTTGGGAGTAAAAACTAATTTTTGGAGTCAAAATTAGTTTCAAAACTAATTTTGGGAGTAAAAACTAATTTTGGGAGTAAAAAACTAATTTTTGGAGTCAAAATGAATTTCAAAACTAATTTTGGGAGTAAAAACTAATTTTGGGAGTAAAAAACTAATTTTTGGAGTCAAAATGAGTTTCAAAACTAATTTTGGGAGTAAAAACTAATTTTGGGAGTAAAAAACTAATTTTGGGAGTCAAAATTAATTTCAAAACTAATTTTGGGAGTAAAAAACTAATTTTTGGAGTCAAAATGAGTTTCAAAACTAATTTTGGGAGTAAAAAACTAATTTTTGGAGTCAAAATTAATTTCAAAACTAATTTTGGGAGTAAAAAACTAATTTTTGGAGTCAAAATTAGTTTCAAAACTAATTTTGGGAGTAAAAACTAATTTTGGGAGTAAAAAACTAATTTTTGGAGTCAAAATGAATTTCAAAACTAATTTTGGGAGTAAAAAACTAATTTTTGGAGTCAAAATGAGTTTCAAAACTAATTTTGGGAGTAAAAACTAATTTTGGGAGTAAAAAACTAATTTTTGGAGTCAAAATGAGTTTCAAAACTAATTTAGGGAGTGAAAACTAATTTAGGGAGTCAAAATGGGTTTCAAAACTAATTTAGAGAGTCAAAACTAATTTAGGGAGTCAAAACTAGGAATCAAAACTAATTTAAGGAGTCAAAACTAATTTAGGGTGTCAAAATGAGTTTCAAAACTAATTTTGGGAGTCAAAACTAATTTAGGGAGTCAAAATGAGTTTCAAAACTAATTTAGGGAGTCAAAACTAATTAAGGGAGTCAAAATAAAGTTAGGGAGTCAAAACTAGTAGAAAAAACTAATTTAGGGAGTCAAAACTAATTTAGGGAGTCAAAATGAGTTTCAAAACTAATTTAGGGAGTCAAAACTAATTAAGAAGTCAAACTACCGTATTTTTCGGACTATAAGACGCACTTTTTTCCCCCAAAATTTGGGAGGAAAATGGGGGGTGCGTCTTATAGTCCGAAGGTACCGGTTCGCGGAAGGCAGGAGCAGGATCGCTGCTGCAGGAAGCCGGCGGCGGCAGAGTGGGCGATGCTGCGGGCCCTGGGCTGGAAGGAGGGGGTGTCCCGCCGACTCCGTGGGTGCTCAGGCACCCCCAACATCTCACCGACCGCCAGCCTAGTCCCTCCCTCCCTCTGAATTTTAAGTCTTACCTCGTCGGGGCAGCGCGAGTGAAAAGCGTGCAGCCCTGCCCCCTCTCTTGCTCTGCTCTGGAAATGTGGGCGGGACCAGAGCTGAGCAAGAGAGAAGGGAAGTGCTGCATGCTTTTCACTCGCGCTGCCCCGACGAGGTAAGACTTAAAATTCAGAGGGATGGAGCCTGGAACTCAGGGGGAGGGAGGGGGGGCTGGAATTTGGAGGGAGGGAGGGGGCCTGGAATCTCAGGGAGGGAGGGGGGCCTGGAATTTGGAGGGAGGGAGTGGGCCTGGAATCTCAGGGAGGGAGGGGGGCCTGGAATGAAGGGGGCCTGGAACAGGGAGGGAGCCTGGAACTCAGGGGGAGGGAGGGGGGCTGGAATTTGGAGGGAGGGAGGGGGCCTGGAATCTCAGGGAGGGAGGGGGCCTGGAATGGAGGGGGCCTGGAACAGGGAGGGAGCCTGGAACTCAGGGGGAGGGAGGGGGGGCTGGAATTTGGACAAGACGCACCGGAGCACCTAGGTTTTACAGGAGGGAAAAAGGAAAAAAATTTTTTCCTATTTCCCTCCTCTAAAACCTAGGTGCGTCTTATGGTCCGGTGCGTCTTATAGTCCGAAAAATACGGTAATTTAAGGAGTCAAAACTAATTTAGGGAGTCAAAATGGGAGTCAAAACTAATTTAGGGAGACAAAACTAATTTAGGGAGTCAAAACTGAGAATCAAAACTAATATAGGGAGTCAAACCTAATTTAGGGAGTCAAAACTAGGAATCAAAACTAATTTAGGGAGTCAAAACTAGGAATCAAAACTAATTTAAGGAGTCAAAACTAATTTAGGGTGTCAAAACTATGAAATTACTATTATGACAAAACTGATATGCGGTGGAATGCTAATAAAGCTCTTATAATGCTTTAAAAGGTTGAACACTGGAGTCAGCGGGAGCTTCTATCGGCTCGCCAGGACTCAAAAGGTCCAACAGCATACTAATGCTGCAAGCTGGCTATATTGAAATCTAGGGAATGTTATGAACGGTTCTATTATTAGTTAAAAAGCCATAGAGGCTGGGACTAGCAGCGAGGGGCTATAAGAAACAAGGTTCCTCGCGAGGCAGTATATGAAAAGTCCGTGGCCTCTGGTTATTTGGTTTCGTTTGATTGTTAACAATGTTGGTGTAAACTGGGGGAAACCTAATACATAGATACTAGTGGGAAAGGGGAGGGGAGGGGGGAGGTTGGAGGGGGGGAAGGGGGAGGTTGGAGGGGGGGAGGGGAGAAAAGGAGGGGGTATAATGAGAAAATGGATGGCAGAAATAATCAAACAGTAGCCAGTTAATGTATATCTTTCTGTATGTACATATATAGAATTGGAGATGTATATCAATGTCATCAATAAATATATTGAAACATAAAATGTGGAGGACAAAAGTATATATTTTGTTTATTTTTATTTATTTTACAGCTTTTTATTTGAAAGCGTCTTGTATGTAGATATATCCTATATATTAAAATGCACCTCCAACATTCTGATGCCGAGAAAGTGAAGTATTCAAGCCTTGAAGCATTCCTGCAACGTTCCGGAACTACGTGTCGTCAATTGAGGAGATAGAGCCATACAGAGCACATGAATGCTTGAAGGCTTCACTTTCTCTCTCTCTCTCTCTCTCACACACACACTCACTCACTCACACTCACTCTCTGTCTCTCACATACACTCTCTCTCACATACAGACTCACAAACACACTCTGTCTCTCTCTCTCTCTCATTCATTCTCTCTCACATACACACTCCATCTCTCACCCACACACTCTCTCAAACACATACACTCCGAGGAAAGGGGGCATGGAACATGCTATGGAGAAGAGGGAGGGGGCATGGAAGTTGGAGGGAAGGGGGGCAAGAACTCGGAGGAGAGGAGAGGGAGGGAGGGGGCCTGCACCTTGGACAAAAGGGGGGGCCTGGAACTCGGAGGGGAGGAGAGGGGGGGGGTCATGGAACTCGAAGCCACACACACACACTCTCTCTCTCTGTTCTCACATACACTCTCTCTCACACACACTTTCTCTCTCTCTGTCAAACATACACACTCTGAGGAAAACCTTGCTAGCGCCCGTTTCATTTGTGTCAGAAACGGGCCTGTTTTACTAGTCATGAAATTTATTTATTTATTTATTGCACTTGTATCCCACATTTTCCCACCTATTTGCAGGTTTAGTGTTTTAGTGATACTCAAACTATCACTAAAACAGCTTCAGCATGATTGTAGCTGGTGGAAACAGCACTAATAAAGGCTGTATTTTGTGTTAATTTTTCTACACTGTTCTATACAATAATTCATCACCAAATTTCAGGGAGGAGGATATACCTATTTTATAGACCTCTATTATATCTCAATAGAGGTCTATAAAATAATGAGTGGAATGGAACGGGTAGACATGAATCACTTAGTTACTCTTTCCAAAAATACTAGTATTAGGAGTCACGCAATAAAGCTACAGAGTAGTAAATTTAAAACTAATCAGAGGAAATATGTCTTCACTCAATGTGTCATTAAACTCTGAAATTTATTGCCAGAGAATGTAGTAAAAGCAGTTATCTTAGCGGGGTTTAAAAAAGGTTTGGATAGCTTCCTAAAAGAAAAATTCATAAGCCATTATTAAAATGGACTTGGGGAAAGTCCACTGCTTATTTCTAGCATACGTAACATAAAATGTATTGTACTGTTTGGGGATTTTACCAGGTACTTGCAACCTGGATTGGCTACTGTTAGAAACAAGGTGTTGGGTTTGATGGACCTTTGGTCTGTCCCAGTATGGCAGTAATTAAGTTCGTATGACTTGGTTGTGCTGTTTCTCTATCATCAACTTTTCACCGGGCTTATATTGTTGTCATCTGTGTACCATTTATCCATAGGCGGTCGGTGGCCCAACTGTTTGGGGAGGCTAAAGGGGGCGGGGTTAGGGGTGGGGCCAGGGGTGGAGCTTAAATCCATAAATGTCTGATAACAAACAGAAAAAAATAAATAAAAATAAAAGTCACAATTAATACCTTTTATTAAATTTAGATATTAGCTATGTATCATATGTCAAAGAATAAAGTGGTTGCTCAAAGCACATACTAACCACAATCACTCAACTGCAAAACACTATGCACAACTTTGTGCAAAAACACACTCAGAACCTTACTGTACCATAAATATTACACTGGGCAGAACCTAATACACCAATATACCACCCATACGGAAAATACAGACTGTCAACAATATGAAACAAGGGATCATAATATATCACAATTCTCATGTAGAGCCACAAAACATCCTAATTCATGTTTAATGTGGGATAAAATGCCATACATAAGTAAATAACTATAAACTTTTAATGTTGAGCACCTGATTCTCAAAGTGAACATATTCCAAACACTATAATGAAAATAAAATGATTTTTTTCTACCTTTGTTGTCTGGTAACTGTGTTTCTGATCATGCTGGTCCAGTATCCGATTCTGCTGCTATCTGTCCTCTTAACTCCGTTTCCAGGGCTTCCTTTCCATTTATTTCTTTCCTTTCCTCCTTTCTTCTTCATTTCTGGTCCTCAGCTTCTGCCTATTTTCTTCATCCATGTGTAGTTTTTCTACTCTCTTCCTTTTCCCTTATCTCATCTCCTTCCTCACTTTTCCCTCCCCTCCATCCATGTCCAGCATTTCTTCTCTCCCCTCCTCTCCCCCTGCCCTGCATGCACCCATGCCCAGCGACCCTCCTCTCCCCTGCCCTCCATCCACCCATGCTCAGTGACCCTCCTTCCCCTGCCCTCCTCTCCCCCTGCCCTGCATGCACCCATGTCCAGTGACCCTCCTCTCCCCTGCCCTGCATGCACCCATGCCCAGCGACCCTCCTCTCCCCTGCCCTCCATCTACCCATGCTCAGTGACCCTCCTTCCCCTGCCCTCCTCTCCCCCTGCCCTGCATGCACCCATGTCCGGTGACCCTCCTTCCCCTGCCCTCCATCCACCCATGTCCAGCAGTGACCCTCCTATCCCCTGCCCTGCATGCACCCATACCCAGCGTGACCCTTGGTTCTCTCCCCTCCATCCACCCATGCCCAGCGACTCCCTTCTCTCCCCTGCCACCCCCTCCCGAGTTGTTCCGCTAATTCTCCTCCCTCCCTCCAGATCCTGACTCTTCGAATTCTTCAGGGCAGTCAGTGCTGGCAGTGGGGCGGGCAGGCGAGACTGCCTGCCTCGAAGAATTCGACGAGTCAGGTTGGTGACCGGATCCGGAGGGAAGGGGGGAGGGAGGAGAGCCTCCCCAAGCCTCCTATACCAGGCACCTATGCATTTATCAAGAAATAGATTTAAACAAAAATATAGCAGAAACCAATTGCAGTGACTAAATAGAAAATAAAGAAACATTTTCTAGCTTTGTTGTTGTCTGGTGACTTTATTCCTGTAATCATACTGGCTCCCGTTGCCAATTCTTCTATCATCTTTGCAGCAGGGCTTCCTGTTGATGTAGTTTGGATCCGTGGGGTCCACAGGATCCAAGTTTTACCCGAAGCCGTATATCTTTTATCTTTCTCCCCCTCCCCACACTTCATCTTCTCCATTGATCTCCCATTAATTTTTCTGCTACGGTCAAGCTTCTCTCCTTCCACTTCGATGTCCAGCAGTATCCTATTTTCCTTTTTACCATCCCCAGTCAGCACTCACCCTCCTCCCATCCGGACCCTCACCGCCTTTTCTGTGCAGCCGCAGTCCTGACGTCAGAAGCAGAGAAAAATCACAGCGCGGGGCCCAGTGATCCAACCCCCGCGCGCGCACTCTGCGTCTGTCGGTCTCGCCCCCTCCGAAGGGACGTCTTACGTCAGAGGGCGTGGTACCGACAGGTGCAAAGGCAAGCGGGTGAGGCTGGTAAGAGATTGCGCGCGGTGTTTTTCTTTCTGCTGATTTTTATCTTAGCGGGAACGGGAAGGTTTGTTTTTCCGGTAGTGGTGGAGGAATTGGCTCTTACAATTGAACAGTCTCGGCTTTTTTGCCTACTCGCTGAGTTGTACCTACTCTCTGGACACAGGCTCTGGGGGGGAAAAAAATTTGGGACTGCACCACTTTTTCCTTTCTTCTTCTTCTCCGCTGGTATCTGCCCCCTTGTCTGATCCCCCTTCCCTTCCCCATGTTCCTCAGAGGCGGCCTCAGCGATTCAGCTTCCCTCTGCTGCGTTGCGCATGAATGAGTGCGGCTGCTTCTGAGGTATATGGGGAAGGGGGTTGCTGGGCCTTGGGGGGGGGGGGGAGGTATGAAATGTATTTTATATATCTGTGGCGGGGGATTGGGGAGAGAAGGAGAAATGTTTGGGGGGGGGGGGGAGTGAAACGGGCCATCCTAGTTTGTTACCTTTAGGCAACTAGAAGCTGCGTTTTATCGAGCGCTGTGTGAACTGAGAACTTGGCAGAAAAACAGGAAAGTTAATTGAAGTATGTGTATGAATAAAAGTGTGAGAAGGAGAGTGTTTAATTGAAAGGATTTGTCAGAAAAAAAGGTGATGCTGTTCTGGATTTATTGCATTAAAATATGAAATGGAGAGAGAAAGAAGGTGGTGTGAGATGTGTGATTTTTTTAAAATAATAAATGGCTGTTTGATTACTTAGGACAGAAAATAGGCTGTTTCTGATATAAAAATATAATTGAGCAACTGGTTAGGCTGATGAGTTAAAATAGAAATAACCCTGAGTTTTATATATATTAAAGCAAATTTGCTTCAAGGCAGTCAAGACCTAAGAGCTTAAAATAGGTAAAAGCTGGATCAGAAATATTTATGACATGAATAATTGTTGAGGTATATAGCTAGATAACTGAGTGTGGGCTGTGTGTGAAAGTTGTAACTGGTTCTTTATGGAATTCTACAAGTTGTTTTTTTAGTGAGTAGAATCTTTTAGGCTGATGTTTTCTGTGCCAATAGCACAATAACTGTTTTGTAATGTACTGAAATGTTTTCTTAAGGAAATTAAAAAAATAAAGGCAAGTTAGGGATTATTTTTTGTATGTTTCTTTCTGTGGTAGGAGCGTAGCTGCAGGTGGGCCCAGGCCCACCCAGTCTTTGTCTCACCCTCTGCTGCTGATTAAGGTGTAGCTACACAGCCTTTCAATTAATTGTGCAGATTGCAGAATACTACAGTCCAGCAGTAGCAAACAGCAACCCTCAAACTCCTGGAAAGCTGGTGGAAGGAGGGGAAGGCAAATTCATCTGGTGAAGTGGAAGTTTATGCATGTGGAAAGTCACTGCATGAGATACTGACCTGTTGCACAGGCGCTGTGTTCAATCAGTTGAAGTGCAGTTTGCAGCAATGTCTAACAAGGTAATACAGGACCTATCCAGAAAGAGGTTTCCATGGATGCAGTTGGGGGGGGGGGGATGGGAGACATTGCCCCTTGCCCCAAATGAGCTGCCTGGGGTCCCATCTCCCTCCATAGGACTCTGTACTTTTTTTCTCACTGGCTCGTTTCCTCTTTCTCTCTCCCCACCCGCCAGTCCAGAGGTGCCTTTGCCTGCCTCAACCCTGTCCCGGCCTGGTCACAGCACTTTCAGCATTACATTACTGCAGTGCCCGGCAGCAATTCATACAGACGTGCTCCCAGGTCTTCCCTCTGCTATGAAGTGGACGGGACACGGCATAAAGAAGTCCCCGGAGCAGGCCTGTATGAATTGCTGCCAGGCAGTGCAATAGTAAGATGTTGAAAGCAATGTGGTTGGGGCTCAGAGAATGGGAGAGCATAGATACCAGATCCAGAGGTGCTAGACCTGCAAGGGAGGGTTTGAGGCTGGAGGGAAGGGAGGTGCTGGACCTGAGGGGGGCTGGAAGTTGGAAGGGTGAGAGAAGCTGGACCTGTAGGGGGACCGGAGGGAGAGGAGAGAGATGCTGGACTTGCAAGGGGGCTTGAGATCAGAGGGAAGGGAGAGAAGTGCTGGACCTGCAAGGGGAGCTGGTGATCAGATGGAAGGGGGAGAGGAGCTGAACCTACAGAGGGGCTGGAGATTGGAGAGGAGTGAAGTCCTGGACCTGCAGTGAGTGAGGTTTGAGAAAAAGGAGAGAGGTGCTGGACCTGTGGGCTGGAGGGAAGGGAGAGAGGTGCCAGCCCAAGGAGATGAAGGAAGAGGAGGTGAAATGTTGAACCCACAATGGGAGAAAGAATCAGATCCTGGAAGGAAAAGGGAAGAGAGGGAGAGAAGGTGGATGGGGTGGGGTCAGAGAGGAGAGGGACATATTGGTTTGGGAGAGGGAGAGAGCAGAGAAGCTGGGACCAAGTGCCCAGATGATCTAAAGCCCCATTCTGTTCCAAACACACTGTAAAAATAGCGCTAGAACAGTGCAGGGCTTTACTGCCCCTATGATCAGCGATAATAGCACTATTATCTGTGATCATAGGGTAAAGTGTGGAAGGATTGTGCCTGAGCATGCACTGAGGCATAATCCTCCCACACTTGTTTGACAGGTCCGGGCTGTCCGTGGGACCACCCTACCACAAACAACAAGGCCCTGATGGCCTAGTACCTCCACCCTAAGCCCGTGACATGGGGCTGTCCCCCTTGACACAAGTCCATGGGGGGGGGGGGGGGCTTGAGATCTGGTGGATCTCCAGCCCGCCAATCCCCTCTTGCATCCCCCCCCCCCAAAAAGCGCTGGTGGCCCAGTGGGCTGTGAATCAAGCCTCGCAGCCTGGTAGTCTAGCAGCTCTCTTCTCTGCCCTCCCCCCATACTTTTGTTGGAGGAGGGAGGTAGTACACTCCCTCTTCTAGTGCTGCCTTGAAAATGGCGGTGCCCTGCCTAGTGCATCCTGGGATGCACTGGGTGAGGCTTCACACTATATAAGGGCATTTCTCCCTTACATGGTGTGAAGCCCCACCCAGCGCATCACAGAATGCATTGGGCAGGGCTGGGTGCGGCCATTTTCAAGGCAGCACTACTTCAACAAAAGTATGGGGGTGGCAGGGAAGAGTGCCGCTAGACCACCAGGTTGGATGGGCTTGATTCGCAGCCCAATGGGCCACCAGGGCTTTTTTGAGGGGGGGTGCAAGGGGGGTACGGGATCTCCAGCTCCCCCCCCCCTGTGAACTTGTGTTGGGGGGGGGGACTGGAGGTTGGGTGGATCTCCAGCCTCCATGTTGCTGGCTTGTGGTGTGTATGGGGGGGGGTGGGAATTGGGGGCCTGCTAGCATGCAAATGCATTCTGGACAGGGCTCACCATTCCTCCCTAATGGTCTGCAAATCCTAATACCAGCTGTGGGCTGGTGTAGGGTTTTCCTTGGACAGCTCACCAATGTTTGGCGTGCTGCTCACTGATCGAAGGGGAGGAATATGTTTACCATGCATTTGCATGCTAGTTGTGCTAAGAGCCCTTGTTTAACATGCATTTGCATGCTAGTTGCGGTCAGAGCGCACAAGCGCATTGTTTCACATGATCATGGGGTGGTAGAAAATGGAGGAGCTAGTGTGGCGCTAATAGCCTCTAGCGCCTGCATTTGCTTCTTATCATCGGCCCAAAGGTGGTCTATAGAAACAGAGGGGAAATGATGGGCATTGGGTGGGAGCAGAGGGGCTGAAACACAAAGGGAAGATGCCTCTTTGTGTCCATATGCTGTCCCCATACATCAATACTTGACATGAGGGGGTGGATGAAATATATGAAAAAAAGAGACAATTCTGGATAGGGCATGGGTACATCAGGTGGCGGATTTTTCTCTTTCAAAAAGTTGACAACCCTAGTGCCCACACGTCCAACCTGTTGGCCCACCCAAAAGTTGTCTTCTGGTTATGTCACTGTTCTGTGGAAGGTAGTTTTACAGTATTGTAGGTATCCAATCCTCCATTGCCCCAGGTACAAATAAGTACCTGTATACACTATGTAAGCCGCATTGAGCCTGCCATGAGTGGGAAAGTGCGGGGTACAAATGTAACAAAAAAAAAATCCATCCTGAATGAGGAACACACTGTTAATTTATGTTCACTAAAGCGGGAGACATTCCCTTCTCTTGTTCAGTTTTAAAGGTAGAAGAATAAGTTTTGGTTTTCGAGTGGAGGAGTAGCCTAATGGTTAATGCAGTGGACTGAGAACTAGGGGAGAGGGAGCCTCATGCCTTTTGTGGCTACGCAGGTGGCACATCCCAAAAGCCAGCCCTAACTGCATGGTATACCTTTGAACTACTGAGCAACCCACATTTTTCTTTTTTAGGTATAGAGAAATTGAGAGACATTAAAAGCCTGATTCTGCAAAGACACAGCATTTGAAGATTTTTAGTGCTAGATGATAAAGAGGCATATTTTCAAAGCACTTTGGGAGGCTAAGTGCTTTGAAAATGAGCCTCAAAGTGTCTTTGATTTCTTCAGGACCGTCATACATAAGGAGCACCTACGGCCAGAAACACTAGTGGAAATAATGGAGTCATCGTGATCTACTTAGTCGTCGAAAGCTAAGTTGAATATAGATTTAAGAGACATTAAGCTGGTTAGTATTATGAAAGAGAAAAGCGAATAATTTGAGATACGATGACTACATATCTATTGGTGGATCAGAGAAATTATGGATACATTAAACAGCTGATTTTTTTCTCTTAGAGATTGAGTTGAGAACGGGGTTCCCTGATGGGCTGAAGTTGTAATCCTGTTTTATGGACTTAAGTTTTTCAAGTCCTGAGCATTAGAGTTTAGATTTGAGCACTTAAATTAATAAATTGTTAAAAGTTATCACCCCTTGTTCTGTTTTTTTAACTACAGATTTTTTTCTTCCATTTTGAAATTGAGTTTGTAAGTTTTTACTCTGTTGTTTTTTTTCGGAAGGAGGAGGAGCCTGTGATGCTAGCCAAAACAGTGGTGTCCTAATTTTAAAGGTACCCTGGGCTTTTGAGGCTATTTTTTAGATATAATAATAGATTTATACATTTTGATCTAAGTGCTCAGTCTAAGATATAGTGACTGAGTGTTGGTTTGAGTTTAGTTTCTTTTGAATTTTTGCACTCTTACAGTTTTTGATTTTTGAATTTTCTTTTTTAGGTATAAAATTTTAAAACAACTGATAATTGGTTTATTTCTGTTTTTCAGGGCCTCTTTCTGTCTGAAAATATATATTTTTAGATGTGCATTCTGTTTATAATTTTGCTACTTTTCATGGAATTCCGGTTTTAAATTGTTTGGTTATAATAACAGCATGGAATTCTGATGATGATTAGTTCAGATCCATAGGCCTGAATGGTTTGAATCAAATCAATTCTTGTATACCGCTAATATCCCCTTTCCAGGGTTCAGTACGGTTTACATTCTAGGTGACACAAAAGCCGAAAATATTAATGTGAGGTATGAGAACAATTAGAGACCATTGGTGTAATGCATGTGACTAAAAACATTAAAGGGAAGGATAATGGATGATACTAAGAGGTAGAAGTCAATGGGTTGTTATGAAGCAGTCTTTGGGAAGAGAGTTCTTTTTGCTTCAGAAACTAAGCCCCCCTCCCCCCGTTTGCTAAGCTGCGCTAGTGGTTACTGACACAGTCCGTTCAAAGTGAATGGCCTGTATCAGCATTAGCGCAAGGTAGCCACTAGTGTGGCGTGGTAGACGTGGCAATTGAATTGTGAATATTTTGTTAATAATTTTATCATAAATCAGTTGTAATTACTTTTGGCCACTGCTCTTTATAAAAGTTATTTCGTTTATAGTTTTTAATGTGGTGCATGTAATATATTTACATCTTTTTAGAGTCATAGTCTGCTTTGTCAGTTGTACAACAAAATAGTAACATACAATTGTATAAACGTGCTGTGAACTGATACCATAAAAACTTTAAATAGTAACATTGATACATCTTAAAAACCAAATGTTTCAAACAGTCTGTAGCAATTGAGAAACAGGCATTCTACTTTACCACAAGTCTACTGGGTTCACGGAGGTGAGCTGTATGGAGCGAAATTTCCAAAATGATTGGGGTTGGGGGGGGGGGGGGTGCAAAAGCTAAACAGATTACAGCTGTGGGAAGTAGGGGTGGGGATTAACCATGTTATTATTATTTTATTAGGATTTATTTACCGCCTTTTTGAAGGAATTAACTCAAGGTGGTGTACAGTAAGAATACATCAAACATGAGCAGTGGGCAATTATGGAAATAATGTAAGGTGTTGTGGGGGGGGGGGGGCATGTTAAGGTGGTGCCCAGGAGCATCTGGTCATGTGTTGATGGCCTATTACTCCTGTGATGGAAGAATGGCACCAGCTTTAGTTTAAACAGACCTTATTTCACCTGGAATAAAGCAGCTTAGGAAATTCAGCACAAGCTCTGTTATTGGGCTTAGTTAATAATGAGGTGCTTGGCTTATGCATGCATGTTTTGCATCTCATTATGATGTAGTCCATGTTAACCTAAACTAATAGGTTAAGCCACATAAGAGCTGCACTTACAGAGGAGTTATCTGAGACTGTCACAGCTTTTCATCCCATTGTGTAGGACCAAGCTGCTATCTTAGACTGTCTCTTACATAGCCTTTCATCTAGCTGGGATCACTCATTTATCAGACTGTTATAGCTCTTCATCCCTGTGTAGGATCAAGCAGTGGCGTATCTGGACTCCGGCAGTAGGGGGGGCCAGAGCCAGAGGGAGGGGGGCACATTTGAGACCCCCCCCCCCGGTGCCACCAACCCCCCCACCACCACCAACGACTCTCTCCACCCCCCTCCCACCGCCAACCCTCCCCTGCTGCCGTCGCTTACCTTTGCTGGTGGGGGACCCCAACTCCCCCCGCCAGCCAAGGTCCTCTCTTCCGTTGCAGGTTGCGAGTTGCAAAGCTTCCTGTTCTTCTGAGTCTGACGTTTTCAGATCTGATGAATCTGGTGTAAGATAATTGTATTCTAGAACCACCTGCTATCAGAAGAAGATTATAGTCATCTCCTTCTGCCCGGGAGGATCCCACCTTCTGATAAGAGCCGCTTTCCCTACACCATCCCTCTCCTCTCTGTGATCTGTGAATACCTCACTCTGCTCTGCTGCTTTGCTTGTTATAAGGTGTAAGGAATCAAGGATGTTGCCTTTTAATGTAGTGTAGCAACACTTAATGCTGAGCACTGTGGATATTGTTCAGGGAGTGATTTTTAAAAATAGCAACCACAAATGCAGACAATGAGGAATTCTATGAATGGCACTTAAAAATTCAGCACTGGGAAAAAAAATTACTGGACCTTACTTAGGGTGTTAAAGTTAACCCTATGGAAAGTTTGTGTAAATGCTGGCACCCAAGTTAGGTCCCCTGTATTCTGTAACATGTGTAGCTTTATGGAAAGCCACTGACACACCCATGGCAACAACCCCTTATCAATTACACGCTGTTAGGACTTGTGAGGCAGTATTTGGTAAACATTTTGCATTAGCCCTTGAGGCCAAAATACAGTAGGCTTACTGATGGAGACGGGCTTGTGATATGCTTTCTCACATAATGGGAAGGTAACTGTCTCAGTACCAAATAAAAGTGTTTCTTAAGAGATAACTGGTGCTGGATTAGCTTCTGATATATTTAGAAAAGATTGCTTAATATTTTCTGCTGTTGGAGCAGTTGCCCCCTCCATGAGGTTGTCGCAATTCCTGTGTGGCTAGACTTAGGAGTATAATGGGGTGTTCTTCCTAAGCGAGCAGGATTTATGTTTGGTGAGTGTTAATCGGAGAGGTCTACCTTCTCCCACGGCATTGTGCTCTCCGGTTCTTGGCAACATTTCTGGCAGGTCTTTTCTCTTCTGAGGAAATTGATCCCAAAGGTACGGTGGATCTGAATGAGGCTAAATTGTATAAGTAATGTCCGAATTGGGCAGAGGCATTCTCGCAGACATTGTATAGGGCTGGATATAGAGTCTAGTTTGACGTTAAACCTCGTCGGATGTAGTTCCAGTAAAATTAGCTTTCAATAAATAGGCTAATTTCCCAGAAATTGTAGAGCAACCGTTTTCAACCAGGTCTGGAAAAGTTAGGGGTCAAATAGAAGGAGGGTGGGTAAAAAATAGTTTAATCTACAATGTCTGCGAGTTGCCTCTACTAAAAAGGAGGTTAGGGAGTGGCTGTAGGGGAGCGTGGAGGCCACAAACTCCTCATGCTTACTCACCGTAAAATGCAGCTTTTAAAAAGAGGCGTAATTTTATTTCTGTATCCAACCTCTCAGTTATAGAGTATGAATTGTGGTTGGAATACTGTGAGCCCACTGCGACTGGAATTCATTTTAATAGAAGAGTTAGAATTCCAGCAGAAATATAGGGCCTAAGCCATGTCTTTAAGACGCTTTCTGTATCCTACCTGTCTGTTACAGACTATGAATTTTGTCCCGTAGACTGTGAGCCCACTGGGACTGGAATTCATTTTAATAGAAGAGTTGGAATTCCAGCAGAAATATTGGGCCTAAGCCATGTCTTTAAGACGCTTTCTGTATCCTACCTCTCCGTTACAGAGTATACATTTTGGCCTGAAGAATATGAATGTAATTCTTATTGATAGAAAACTTACAAATCCAGCAAAAGGATTTTGGTATAAGCCATGCCTTTAAGTAATGTTTTATGCTGCCTGGAACCGGATGCACTGCCGTGACGGGATGGGGTTAGAGTTTTGCTTAAGTGGTTTTCGGTTTTATTGTATTTCCTCCATACTTCAGGCAAGTGTTGTTAGATAGGTTTTGATTTCATTGTGTGTTTTTCCCTTCATTTAAACGTGTAGTCATGGGAGATGAGAAGCTTGCTGGTTGACCATCTAATTCACCGACGGGATGACTCGTAAGGCAAGTGCACCGTATTCTCCAGTGTGCTTGAGCCGGTAAGTAATGTGACGTTGCGAGGGCATGGAATCGCGTCTCCTTATCCTGGTTGTGCCCGTGGGAGAGTAATTCTGCATTAGCTCTTGAAGCCAAATACGTTAGGCTTACTGATGGAGACGGACTTGTGGTTCGCTTTCCGACATGATGGAAAGGTAAGTGATGCGGCGCCATGAAAAAGAAGTTTTTAAGAGATAACTGGTGCTTGATTATCTTCTGAAAGATTTAGAAAAGATTGCTTAATATTTTCTGGAGTTGGAGCGGTTGCCCCCTCCATGAGGTTGTCGCAGTTTCTGTGTGGCTGGACTTAGGAGCATAATGGGGTGTTCTTCTTAAGCGAGCAGGATTTATGTTTGGTAAGTGTTAATCGGTGAGATCTACCTTATTCTCCCACGGCATTGTGCTGTCCGGTTCTTGGCAACATTTCTGGCAGGTCTTTTCTCTTGTGAGGAAATTGAACCCAGAGGTACGGTGGATCTGAATGAGGCTGAATTGTATAAGTAATGTCCGAATTGGGCAGAGGCATTCTCGCAGACATTGTATAGGGCTGGATTTAGAGTCTAGTTTGACGTTAAACCTCGTCGGATGTAGTTCCAGTAAAATTAGCTTTCAATAAATAGGCTAATTTCCCCAGAAATTGTAGAGCAACCGTTTTCAACCAGGTCTGGAAAAGTTAGGGGTCAAATAGGAGGAGGGTGGGTAAAAAATACTTTAATCTACAATGTCTGCGAGTTGCCTCTACTAAAAAGGAGGTTAGGGAGTGGCTGTAGGGGAGCCGTGGAGGCCACAAACCTTCTCATGCTTACCCACCGTAAAATGCAGCTTTTAAAAAGAGGCAAAATTTTATTTCTGTATCCAACCTTTCAGTTATAGAGTATGAATTGTGGTTGGAATACTGTGAGCCCACTGCGACTGGAATTCATTTTAAGAGAAGAGTTAAAATTCCAGCAGATATTTTGGGCTTAAGCCATGTCTTTAAGACGCTTTCTGTATCCTACCTGTCGGTTACAGAGTATACATTTTGTCCGGTAGACTGTGAGCCCACTGGGACTGGAATTTATTTTAATAGTAGAGTAGGAATTCCAGCAGAAATACTGGGCCTATGCCATGTCTAAGACGCTTTCTGTATCCTACCTCTCTGTTACAGAGTATACATTTTGTCCGGTAGACTGTGAGCCCACAGGGACTGGAATTCATTTTAATAGTAGAGTTGGAATTCCAGCAGAAATACTGGGCCTAAGCCATGTCTTGAAGACGCTTTCTGTATCCTACCTGTCTGTTACAGAGTATACATTTTGTCCGGTAGACTGTGAGCGCACTGGGCCTGGAATTCATTTTAATAGTAGAGTTGGAATTCCAGCAGAAATACTGGGCCTATGCCATGTCTTGAAGACGCTTTCTGTATCCTACCTCTCTGTTACAGAGTATACATTTTGTCCGGTAGACTGTGAGCGCACTGGGCCTGGAATTCATTTTAATAGTAGAGTTGGAATTCCAGCAGAAATACTGGGCCTAAGCCATGTCTTGAAGACGCTTTCTGTATCCTACCTGTCTGTTACAGAGTATACATTTTGTCCGGTAGACTGTGAGCGCACTGGGCCTGGAATTCATTTTAATAGTAGAGTTGGAATTCCAGCAGAAATACTGGGCCTATGCCATGTCTTTAAGACGCTTTCTGTATCCTACCTCTCTGTTACAGAGTATACATTTTGGCCTGAAGAATATGAATGTAATTCTTATTGATAGAAAACTTACAAATCCAGCAAAAGGATTTTGGTATAAGCCATGCCTTTAAGTAATGTTTTATGCTGCCTGGAACCGGATGCACCGCCGTGACGGGATGGGGTTAGAGTTTTGCTTAAGTGGTTTTCGGTTTTATTGTATTTCCTCCATACTTCAGGCAAGTGTTGTTAGATAGGTTTTGATTTCATTGTGTGTTTTTCCCTTCATTTAAACGTGTAGTCATGGGAGATGAGAAGCTTGCTGGTTGACCATCTAATTCACCGACGGGACGACTCGTAAGGCAAGTGCACCGTATTCTCCAGTGTGCTTGAGCCGGTAAGTAATGTGACGTTGCGAGGGCATGGAATCGCGTCTCCTTATCCTGGTTGTGCCCGTGTGAGAGTAATTCTGCATTAGCTCTTGAAGCCAAATTACGTTAGGCTTACTGATGGAGACGGACTTGTGGTTCGCTTTCCGACATGATGGAAAGGTAAGTGATGCGGCGCCATGAAAAAGAAGTTTTTAAGAGATAACTGGTGCTTGATTATCTTCTGAAAGATTTAGAAAAGATTGCTTAATATTTTCTGGAGTTGGAGCGGTTGCCCCCTCCATGAGGTTGTCGCAGTTTCTGTGTGGCTGGACTTAGGAGCATAATGGGGTGTTCTTCTTAAGCGAGCAGGATTTATGTTTGGTAAGTGTTAATCGGTGAGATCTACCTTATTCTCCCACGGCATTGTGCTGTCCGGTTCTTGGCAACATTTCTGGCAGGTCTTTTCTCTTGTGAGGAAATTGAACCCAGAGGTACGGTGGATCTGAATGAGGCTGAATTGTATAAGTAATGTCCGAATTGGGCAGAGGCATTCTCGCAGACATTGTATAGGGCTGGATTTAGAGTCTAGTTTGACGTTAAACCTCATCGGATGTAGTTCCAGTAAAATTAGCTTTCAATAAATAGGCTAATTTCCCCAGAAATTGTAGAGCAACCGTTTTCAACCAGGTCTGGAAAAGTTAGGGGTCAAATAGGAGGAGGGTGGGTAAAAAAATAGTTTAATCTACAATGTCTGCGAGTTGCCTCTACTAAAAAGGAGGTTAGGGAGTGGCTGTAGGGGAGCCGTGGAGGCCACAAACCTTCTCATGCTTACCCACCGTAAAATGCAGCTTTTAAAAAGAGGCAAAATTTTATTTCTGTATCCAACCTTTCAGTTATAGAGTATGAATTGTGGTTGGAATACTGTGAGCCCACTGCGACTGGAATTCATTTTAAGAGAAGAGTTAAAATTCCAGCAGATATTTTGGGCTTAAGCCATGTCTTTAAGACGCTTTCTGTATCCTACCTGTCTGTTACAGAGTATACATTTTGTCCGGTAGACTGTGAGCCCACTGGGACTGGAATTCATTTTAATAGTAGAGTTGGAATTCCAGCAGAAATACTGGGCCTAAGCCATGTCTTGAACACGCTTTCTGTATCCTACCTGTCTGTTACAGAGTATACATTTTGTCCGGTAGACTGTGAGCGCACTGGGCCTGGAATTCATTTTAATAGTAGAGTTGGAATTCCAGCAGAAATACTGGGCCTATGCCATGTCTTTAAGACGCTTTCTGTATCCTACCTCTCTGTTACAGAGTATGCATTTTGGCCTGAAGAATATGAATGTAATTCTTATTGATAGAAAACTTACAAATCCAGCAAAAGGATTTTGGTATAAGCCATGCTTTTAAGTAATGTTTTATGCTGCCTGGAACCGGATGCACTGCCGTGACGGGATGGGGTTAGAGTTTTGCTTAAGTGGTTTTCGGTTTTATTGTATTTCCTCCATACTTCAGGCAAGTGTTGTTAAATAGGTTTTGATTTCATTGTGTGTTTTTCCCTACTTTAAACGTGTAGTCATGGGAGATGAGAAGCTTGCTGGTTGACCATCTAATTCACCGACGGGACGACTCGTAAGGCAAGTGCACCGTGTTCTCCAGTATGCTTGAGCCGGTAAGTAATGTGACGTTGCGAGGGCACGGAATAGGGTCTCCTTATCCTGGTTGTGCCCGTGGGAGAGTAATTCTGCATTAGCTCTTGAAGCCAAAATACGTTAGGCTTACTGATGGAGACGGACTTGTGGTTCGCTTTCCGACATGATGGAAAGGTAAGTGATGCGGCGCCATGAAAAAGAAGTTTTTAAGAGATAACTGGTGCTTGATTATCTTCTGAAAGATTTAGAAAAGATTGCTTAATATTTTCTGGAGTTGGAGCGGTTGCCCCCTCCATGAGGTTGTCGCAGTTTCTGTGTGGCTGGACTTAGGAGCATAATGGGGTGTTCTTCTTAAGCGAGCAGGATTTATGTTTGGTAAGTGTTAATCGGTGAGATCTACCTTATTCTCCCACGGCATTGTGCTGTCCGGTTCTTGGCAACATTTCTGGCAGGTCTTTTCTCTTGTGAGGAAATTGAACCCAGAGGTACGGTGGATCTGAATGAGGCTGAATTGTATAAGTAATGTCCGAATTGGGCAGAGGCATTCTCGCAGACATTGTATAGGGCTGGATTTAGAGTCTAGTTTGACGTTAAACCTCGTCGGATGTAGTTCCAGTAAAATTAGCTTTCAATAAATAGGCTAATTTCCCCAGAAATTGTAGAGCAACCGTTTTCAACCAGGTCTGGAAAAGTTAGGGGTCAAATAGGAGGAGGGTGGGTAAAAAATAGTTTAATCTACAATGTCTGCGAGTTGCCTCTACTAAAAAGGAGGTTAGGGAGTGGCTGTAGGGGAGCCGTGGAGGCCACAAACCTTCTCATGCTTACCCACCGTAAAATGCAGCTTTTAAAAAGAGTCAAAATTTTATTTCTGTATCCAACCTTTCAGTTATAGAGTATGAATTGTGGTTGGAATACTGTGAGCCCACTGCGACTGGAATTCATTTTAAGAGAAGAGGTAAAATTCCAGCAGATATTTTGGGCTTAAGCCATGTCTTTAAGACGCTTTCTGTATCCTACCTGTCGGTTACAGAGTATACATTTTGTCCGGTAGACTGTGAGCCCACTGGGACTGGAATTTATTTTAATAGTAGAGTTGGAATTCCAGCAGAAATACTGGGCCTAAGCCATGTCTTTAAGACGCTTTCTGTATCCTACCTGTCTGTTACAGAGTATACATTTTGTCCGGTAGACTGTGAGCCCACTGGGACTGGAATTCATTTTAATAGTAGAGTTGGAATTCCAGCAGAAATACTGGGCCTAAGCCATGTCTTGAAGACGCTTTCTGTATCCTACCTGTCTGTTACAGAGTATACATTTTGTCCGGTAGACTGTGAGCGCACTGGGCCTGGAATTCATTTTAATAGTAGAGTTGGAATTCCAGCAGAAATACTGGGCCTATGCCATGTCTTTAAGACGCTTTCTGTATCCTACCTCTCTGTTACAGAGTATACATTTTGGCCTGAAGAATATGAATGTAATTCTTATTGATAGAAAACTTACAAATCCAGCAAAAGGATTTTGGTATAAGCCATGCCTTTAAGTAATGTTTTATGCTGCCTGGAACCGGATGCACTGCCGTGACGGGATGGGGTTAGAGTTTTGCTTAAGTGGTTTTCGGTTTTATTGTATTTCCTCCATACTTCAGGCAAGTGTTGTTAGATAGGTTTTGATTTCATTGTGTGTTTTTCCCTTCATTTAAACGTGTAGTCATGGGAGATGAGAAGCTTGCTGGTTGACCATCTAATTCACCGACGGGACGACTCGTAAGGCAAGTGCACCGTATTCTCCAGTGTGCTTGAGCCGGTAAGTAATGTGACGTTGCGAGGGCATGGAATCGCGTCTCCTTATCCTGGTTGTGCCCGTGTGAGAGTAATTCTGCATTAGCTCTTGAAGCCAAAATACGTTAGGCTTACTGATGGAGACGGACTTGTGGTTCGCTTTCCGACATGATGGAAAGGTAACTGATGCGGCGCCATGAAAAGAAGTTTTTAAGAGATAACTGGTGCTTGATTATCTTCTGAAAGATTTAGAAAAGATTGCTTAATATTTTCTGGAGTTGGAGCGGTTGCCCCCTCCATGAGGTTGTCGCAGTTTCTGTGTGGCTGGACTTAGGAGCATAATGGGGTGTTCTTCTTAAGCGAGCAGGATTTATGTTTGGTAAGTGTTAATCGGTGAGATCTACCTTATTCTCCCACGGCATTGTGCTGTCCGGTTCTTGGCAACATTTCTGGCAGGTCTTTTCTCTTGTGAGGAAATTGAACCCAGAGGTACGGTGGATCTGAATGAGGCTGAATTGTATAAGTAATGTCCGAATTGGGCAGAGGCATTCTCGCAGACATTGTATAGGGCTGGATTTAGAGTCTAGTTTGACGTTAAACCTCGTCGGATGTAGTTCCAGTAAAATTAGCTTTCAATAAATAGGCTAATTTCCCCAGAAATTGTAGAGCAACCGTTTTCAACCAGGTCTGGAAAAGTTAGGGGTCAAATAGGAGGAGGGTGGGTAAAATATAGTTTAATCTACAATGTCTGCGAGTTGCCTCTACTAAAAAGGAGGTTAGGGAGTGGCTGTAGGGGAGCCGTGGCGGCCACAAACCTTCTCATGCTTACCCACCGTAAAATGCAGCTTTTAAAAAGAGGCAAAATTTTATTTCTGTATCCAACCTTTCAGTTATAGAGTATGAATTGTGGTTGGAATACTGTGAGCCCACTGCGACTGGAATTCATTTTAAGAGAAGAGTTAAAATTCCAGCAGATATTTTGGGCTTAAGCCATGTCTTTAAGACGCTTTCTGTATCCTACCTGTCTGTTACAGAGTATACATTTTGTCCGGTAGACTGTGAGCCCACTGGGACTGGAATTCATTTTAATAGTAGAGTTGGAATTCCAGCAGAAATACTGGGCCTAAGCCATGTCTTGAAGACGCTTTCTGTATCCTACCTGTCTGTTACAGAGTATACATTTTGTCCGGTAGACTGTGAGCGCACTGGGCCTGGAATTCATTTTAATAGTAGAGTTGGAATTCCAGCAGAAATACTGGGCCTATGCCATGTCTTTAAGGCGCTTTCTGTATCCTACCTCTCTGTTACAGAGTATACATTTTGGCCTGAAGAATATGAATGTAATTCTTATTGATAGAAAACTTACAAATCCAGCAAAAGGATTTTGGTATAAGCCATGCCTTTAAGTAATGTTTTATGCTGCCTGGAACCGGATGCACCGCCGTGACGGGATGGGGTTAGAGTTTTGCTTAAGTGGTTTCGGTTTTATTGTATTTCCTCCATACTTCAGGCAAGTGTTGTTAGATAGGTTTTGATTTCATTGTGTGTTTTTCCCTTCATTTAAACGTGTAGTCATGGGAGATGAGAAGCTTGCTGGTTGACCATCTAATTCACCGACGGGACGACTCGTAAGGCAAGTGCACCGTATTCTCCAGTGTGCTTGAGCCGGTAAGTAATGTGACGTTGCGAGGGCATGGAATCGCGTCTCCTTATCCTGGTTGTGCCCGTGTGAGAGTAATTCTGCATTAGCTCTTGAAGCCAAAATACGTTAGGCTTACTGATGGAGACGGACTTGTGGTTCGCTTTCCGACATGATGGAAAGGTAAGTGATGCGGCGCCATGAAAAAAGAAGTTTTTAGAGATAACTGGTGCTTGATTATCTTCTGAAAGATTTAGAAAAGATTGCTTAATATTTTCTGGAGTTGGAGCGGTTGCCCCCTCCATGAGGTTGTCGCAGTTTCTGTGTGGCTGGACTTAGGAGCATAATGGGGTGTTCTTCTTAAGCGAGCAGGATTTATGTTGGTAAGTGTTAATCGGTGAGATCTACCTTATTCTCCCACGGCATTGTGCTGTCCGGTTCTTGGCAACATTTCTGGCAGGTCTTTTCTCTTGTGAGGAAATTGAACCCAGAGGTACCGGTGGATCTGAATGAGGCTGAATTGTATAAGTATGTCCGAATTGGGCAGAGGCATTCTCGCAGACATTGTATAGGGCTGGATTTAGAGTCTAGTTTGCGTTAAACCTCGTCGGATGTAGTCCAGTAAAATTAGCTTTCAATAAATAGGCTAATTTCCCCCCAGAAATTGTAGGAGCAACCGTTTTTTCAACCAGGTCTGGAAAAGTAGGGGTCAAATAGGAGGAGGGTGGGGAAAAAATAGTTAATCCTACAATGTCTGCGAGTTGCCTCTACTAAAAAGGGAGGTTAGGGAGTGGCTGTAGGGGAGCCGTGGAGGCCACAAACCTTCTCATGCTTACCCACCGTAAAATGCAGCTTTTAAAAAGAGGCAAAATTTTATTTCTGTATCCAACCTTTCAGTTATAGAGTATGAATGTGGGTTGGAATACTGTGCCCACTGCG
>NW_021962945.1:0-27370 GCF_901765095.1 Microcaecilia unicolor | reverse complement strand
TATCTGCTCAGGCGTTCTTGGACATCACGAAGCGCTGGGGCCAGCCGAGCCTAGATCTGATGGCGTCATCGGCCAATTGCCAAGTGCCGCGCTTTTTCAGCAGAGGACGGGACCCTCGATCCCTGGGAGTAGGTGCTCTTCTCCAACAGTGGCCGACACAAGAGCTCCTCTATGTGTTCCCGCCCTGGCCCATGTTGGGCAGGGTGCTAGACCGGGTGGCAAAGCATCCCGGCAGGGTAATCCTGGTGGGTCCGGATTGGCCCAGACGTCCCTGGTATGCGGACTTGATCAGGCTCTCAGTCGACGATCCTCTGCGGCTGTCAGTGGAGCAGGGCCTGTTACATCAGGGTCCCGTGGTGATGGAGGATCCCTCTCCCTTTGGTCTTACGGCCTGGCTATTGAGCGGCAGCGTCTGAGGAAGAAGGGCTTCTCAGACAAGGTCATCGCCACTATGCTGAGAGCGAGGAAGCGCTCTACTTCTACTGCTTACGCCAGGGTTTGGCGTATCTTTGCAGCATGGTGTGAAGCAGGCTCACTTTCTCCCTTCACTGCTCCAATTTCTTCAGTGTTGGCGTTCCTGCAAGAAGGTCTGGAGAAAGGCCTGTCGCTCAGTTCCCTTAAAGTCCAGGTAGCGGCTCTGGCTTGCTTCAGGGGCCGCCTGAAGGGTGCTTCCCTGGCTTCGCAGCCAGATGTGGTGCGCTTTCTCAAGGGAGTTAATCACCTGCGCCCTCCTCTGCACTCAGTGGTGCCTGCGTGGAATCTCAACCTGGTGCTAAGAGCATTGCAGAAGCCGCCTTTTGAACCCTTGTCGAGGGCATCTCTGAAAGACCTGACGTTGAAAGCAGTCTTTTTGGTGGCTATCACTTCAGCCAGAAGAGTTTCCGAGCTCCAGGCGCTCTCATGTTGAGAGCCTTTTCTGCAGTTCACTGAGGCAGGAGTGACTATTCGCACAGTGCCTTCCTTCCTGCCCAAGATTGTTTCTCGCTTCCATGTGAATCAGCAGCTCTGTCTCCCTTCCTTTCGTAGGGAGGACTACCCAGAGGAGTACTCTGCTCTTAAATATCTGGATGTGAGACGAGTCATCTTCAGATACTTGGAAGTGACCAATGATTTCCGGAAATCGGATCATCTGTTTGTCCTGTTTGCAGGTCCTCGTAAGGGTCTGCAGGCTGCTAAGCCTACAGTGGCAAGATGGGTCAAGGAAGCCATTGCAGCGGCTTATGTGGCCGCGGGGAAGGTGCCGCCTATCCAGCTGAAGGCTCACTCCACGAGAGCTCAGGCGGCCTCGATGGCAGAGGCCGGATCCGTCTCCTTGGAAGAGATATGCAAGGCGGCAACTTGGGCTTCGGCTCATACATTCTCCAAGCATTACCGTTTGACTGTGGCTGCACGGGCGGAGGCCCGGTTTGGAGCTTCAGTGTTGGGGTCAGGGATTTCAATGTCCCGCCCTGGGTGAGTACTGCTTCGGTACATCCCACCAGTCTATGGATTGATCAGCTTGATGATATGGAAGGTAAAATTATGTATAATCATACCTGATAATTTTCTTTCCATTAATCATAGCTGATCAATCCATAGCCCCTCCCAGATATCTGTTCTGTTTTTATTCTGGTTGCATTTCAGGTTCAAGTTTAGTCTTCAGTTATTTCAGAAAGACTTCGTGTTCAAGTTCTTTCACTTGGATTCTTCAAGAGTTGAGACGAGTTTGTGTTACAGTGAGCTGCTGCATTCCTCTCCCCTCCGTTTTACGGGGCTGGATTGAGACATAAATTCTGCCGGCACTCCCTCCCGCTTCGTGCGGCTGTAGGGCAGCTTTGTACCCCTCCCGCTTCGGCGGTGTTAGGGTCAGTCAGCTCCTCCCGCGGTTGCGGTTGCAGGATAAGCCAGATCCCCCCGCATCGGCGGGTGTGGTGTCCCTCCCCCGCTCCGCGGGGATGAGCTGGACGGATTCCCCTCCCCCACTTGTGTGGGGATGAGCTGGGTTAATTCCCCTCCCCCGTTTCGGCGGTGGTGAGCTGGGCAGAGTGTCCCTTCGTGGGTGTAATTCTCTAAGTGCTGAGTCCTGCGGATGGAGCTTTGATATCGACATACTGAGGAGTTTCCGGCAGCACATGACCACATATAGGGAGGCAAAAGTTTGCTCTCTATCTCCACCTGCTGGTAGATGGACACAACCCACCAGTCTATGGATTGATCAGCTATGATTAATGGAAAGAAAATTATCAGGTATGATTATACATAATTTTACCTTAGTTCTACCCACTATTCTGAGATGTTTAGTCGGTGTGAAGTACTGGGTTAAATAACCACTGTCACCTTGCATGGTGCTTCCTGCATATCTCACAAGTTGTCCAGAGATGAGAGGTCCACACGTTTGCTCTTCTGGTTAGTGTTAGGTAAGCGAGTTGTTTAAGGTTGTTGTGTTTATTCAGAGTTTCTCCTTACTGCTTGTCTACGGAAATACTGAAGAGCTGGACAGGATGTCAAGAGAGTGATGTCTCAGCTCAGTTTTCAGTTCTCTATCTCTACCTGCTGTTTAATGGACACAACTATCCCACCAGTTCTGGAATAGTGGGAAGGATTGATGGAAAGAAAATTATCCTATCCAATTATTTTTACTCCCTGTCTTCTACAAGTTGGACTTGTAATGACATATGGAGACACCAGATGATAGGAATGAGAGTTGTGCAAACTGGCAGAAATGATAGTGCTCAGATTTGCTTAAAAGTTGTATTAGTCAAAGTGCTGGAATGCAAATGTGTTCTCATATGGCTTAATGGGCACAGACATCAGTTTTCAGATTACATGCTATTACTGTAGAATGACAGTGGAGAGCAAAGCTTGGAATGTTTGTCTTGCATTGGTAGCTGTTTCGACTGATAGTGCCACTGCAGGATAGGACAGCTCTGAGGTTTGCATTCCACATTCTCTCTAGAGTGTTCCTGAGTGTCTGTAAAAATTGGTCACTTCTATTTTATATCACTTAACAAGATGTGAGTCAGGAGTCACAGAACTGCAGTCCACTCAGGCATCATTTGGAGGGAGGTTATTTCTACATAGAGGTGGGTGAGAAGACTTTAAATACATTAGGTCTGTTCTTTCAGGCCCTTCTTTCCTAATTTAGGGGTCCTTTTACTAAGCTGTGTTAAGTGCCTAATGCAGCTAACAAGGAGTACCACAGGATGTGCTCAGGCATTGTGCAGCAACTTCAAAATGTGCACACTAACCGTGCTCTAAAAATGTTTCTTTTTTTTTAAGGGGTGTGTTGGGGCAGAGAGTGGGCATTCCTGCACTGACTACTACATCACCACATGCTAACTGGTTAGGATAGGAATACAGCGTGAGCCCTTACTGCCTACAAAATGTGTGGCGGTAATTTTTCTGTGTGGTAATGGAAACATTAGCGCATAGCTATTAGTACAAAGAAAATAGGTCATTTTATAGCTACAGTAAAAATGGCCTTAGCCTACAGAAAAGACACACATAAGAGTGTTCTAAAGCCACTTTTTACCACAGCACAGTAAAAGGACCCCTTAATAAGCAACTGAATTCTGGGTCTAATAATTTATTTTAATTTGGAGCTCTTGGTTTCCCATAAATAATGAGAAGATTAAGGGGCATATGTTAGTTTAACTATAAGTACTGTATAACCTCAGGTATGGCAGAGGTACAGATTACCTGTATATTGACAGCAGTAATTCCATACCCCAAACTTCCTTTAACAGTCCTTACAGACTGAAAGGTGACCTCTGCAAAAAAAAAAAAAAAGTTTAAAAAGTTTTTTTAATTAACACCTTCCCTTCATAGTACTTGAAAATAAGCATGGTTTAGGTGGGAAATGCCCACTTTTCCCATAATACTTCAGATTCATTGACTATTTTTTTCTTTATTCATGTAATAAATAGAAACAAAACAATAAGATAAATGATTCCAATAAAAATGATATCCACTCTTCTTTTTTTTGTTGTTGTTTCTATTTATTACCTTTAAACGTGGACTAATATGGCTACCACATCATTTTATCCTTTAATCATATATTGGGTGTAAGTTGGAAACTGGGAAATGTTGCCATTGGTGAGCAGCACATCACCTTTTTCACATCGGGAGCTGGGGTTTGGGTTTTCATTTACATGGACTTACCAAAATAACTTCTTGTGGCATGGAGAAAATGTGACATAAAGCCATCCAGTATGTTGTAACTGCTGGTTGCAATGTTGAGCAGGTACATATATAATATATATTATTGTTATAGTAGAAATGCAATTTGTCTGAAAACTTGGTTATAGTTTGGCAAGGGAGTAGATAAGACAATGAATTTGAAGAACTAGAAAGTATTCTCCTTAACTTCTGGTTCACTTATGGTTCTTTTCTTACATTCTGCCACATGCATATTTAGGTTTCAAAGCAGCTCTTAGGGGCCCTTTTACTAAGCTGCGTTAGGTGCTAACATGTGCCTAATGCAGCTTAAAGTGGCGTACTATAGTAACTACGAAATGTGCATATGCTAAAAAATATTTTTAGTTTTTTGAGGGGGTATAGCAGGGGAGGCAGAAAGTAGGTGTTCTGTGTGAAACAGCATGGCCTAATGTATATGTGCTAACTGGTTTGCACAGGAATACTGTGCGAGCCCTTACTGGCTACAAAATGGGTGGTGATAAGGGCTCACATGGTAATTTTTTTAAATGGCCACTTACTACTGGCAATGTAAGCACATGGCCATTAATACAAAAGAAAAAAGAAAAGAAAATTAGCCATTTTAGGACTGTAATAAAAATGGCCTTAGCGCACGTGAAAGAACCACATATGGGCAAGCTATGGCCACTTTTTACCGCAGCTTAGTAAAAGGACTCCTTCATTTCATGGAGATGACAGCTGTACTTGTGTTGTATGCTGAAAGATCTGAATCCATAAATGTGAGAGAGAAAGGTATAAAGGTGGGGGGGGGGGGGGGGGAGAGAGGTTGGTTTTCAAATTTCATGTTTGTAATTTCTTTTTTTTTTTTTTTTTAAGCATTGGAGCAACCGTTCTCATACTTGAATTTTTCTTAGCAGCATTTGGGGCAAGGTGTGTGGGCTTTTTTTTTTTTTAAATACGTGAAATTAAAAATATATATATTTTTTTTAATTGAGAGCTTGGGACTGCCTTCCACTGAAAATAAGAAAGGCTTCATAGGTTTGAAGAAAAAGTTTAAAAAATATAATTTGGGGGTTTCCTTCTGTTTAAAACGTTTTAAGGATATATTACTCCCAGTTCAGCTGCAACAAACTCAGTTCCAACATTTCTCTCAACACTATTCTGTGCTACTACATCTGGGCCTATGTGGAAGTTTAGGGATACCTCTATAGTTAGCGGGGAAAGAGGTTTGGTGACATTTGGGGCTTAGCAGGCATCCTGGAATTTGTAGGGGCTGCCCCAGGTGCTATTTAATCTAGCCTAAGGGTGAGCCACTTATGGCCTGATACATATATACATACCCACTTTTGTTAATTAAAAAAAATCTTTAAAAAACTCTTTTAAAACTACCTCAGAATTTTTCTTCCTCAAGAAAATTCCACCACTGCGGCATGATCCCTGTACTATTAAATAACAGTAATAAAAGGAGAACAAAAAAAAGGATAGGTTTTCCTCTTTAATTTTGTTTTCAGGTAATTTTTTTAGGTCCTTTAAAATTCAATCTGGATGAAAAAAAGAAAAATGCTAATTTTAATCTAATTGCTTTTTCTCAGTATTGGTGGGAAGGTTTTCAAAGGTTTCCATCTGGAAGCATATTTGGCAGTTCTTGTGGAATGAGGGAACATTAAAACTTGATTTTTTTTTTCTTATAATAAAAGTGTATTTTTTTGTATTTTTCTTTGATTTGCATTTGTTCCAGAACCGGAAAAAAAAAGTCAGGTGGTTTACATGATGTCCCCTTACCTCTTGTACAGCTGAGGGGTTTGGATGGTGGAAAAAAAGCCATGTGGTTTGCATGCATATCATAACTGGGCATTGCTGTAATACTACTGGAATTGGAGGGGAATGGGTCAAATATTTTTTTAATTTTATATTAATTTGACATTTCTTTCCATGTTCTTAAGGCACTAAGGTGGTTCAATATCACAATTTTTCTATATGTTTTAATTTTTTTAAATTTCTGCTTGGGTTTATTCTCTCTTTTTCTAAATATACTTAAATATATATGAATATATATAAAATTGTTTTCTAAAATGCTGGTTCTGTTGTTTTATGTTGGGGGGTAGTACTGAAGGAGTATTCAGTCTTTGTCCACTATTTCTGCAGGTATTTCATAGCCAAATGTTTGGCCACTCTAGTGTAATTTGTTAGAGGTACTGTTTAAATGAAAGAAGAGTACCCCCCCCCCCCCTCCAATTAGTTTGGAAAGTTTCCTGAATTTGTTCTGCTGCCTTGCCTTCTACAGCTAGTTGAATGTAAGAATAGCAGCAACAACCATTTAACGATAAATGGGACGAGGCAAAATATGCAAATTTGCTAATTTCTCATGCACATTATTGTAGATACCCTCAAAACTTGCCCGGGTATGGGGTGAGCAAAAGTCCAGTTTAGGAAGCCCCGCCTTAGCTGAAAAGTTCCTTAAATCAGAAGGAAGAAAACTTGAATTTGCCAACTTGTTCATCAGCAATTTCCTATAACCACCTCTCAGAGGCGCCTGCATGTCACAAATCAACTCCGAAAACAACCAAACACACAAAAAAAGGGCCGACGCAGGAAGGGGTGTGTGCTGTTTTGAAATATTTAAATATGAACTCTGCTGCAAACGAACTCCGGAAAACCGAAATGAGGCCACTGGGATAATTCTATCTTAGTGGATCTCTCTTCGTTTTGGTCTTCCTCATACCGAATTTCTGTTCAAACGGGACCTTGCCACTCATCCGCGGCAAAACAAGGAACAGACCTACGTTTACAGCTCCTGTCACTTCGACTTTTTGTTTTTGTCCTTTTTTTTTTTTTTTCTTTCAGTTGCCGCGTTCTCAGTGGCTCTTCAGGGAAGCTTGCTTGCGTGGGAAAGCCTGAGCGAGTGAGCTCCCAGTCCCACCCCGTTAGAAGCCTCGCACGCTCGAGCTTTTTCGCGTTTTTTTTTTAATAACTCTAAGTTTGAGCGTTCTCGTCCTGCCCGCTGCGTCGCCTATTTCTCTCCGTTTACAGATTATTGCTTTGTTTTTACTTTCTTGAACGGGGGTTTCATGTTCTGATGAAGTCGGGAGGGCAGGAGCCCCCGCCTGTGAGCCCCGCTGCGCTCGACTCTGTCACCTATAAGGAGTTCGTGAGGAGGAGCTACCTGGAGCTGATGGGCGCGAACCAGCACTCTCTGAGCGCTCTGAACTGGAGGCGCCTCTACCTCAGCCGTGCGAAGCTGAAGGCGTCCAGCCGCACCTCCGCCCTTTTCTCTGGATTCGCTATGGTGAGGTGGGGTCGGGGGGAGGCACGGAGTGGCATCCACTAATATGGATAACGAGGCGAAGAAATTCACCCCATTCCTCCAACACACATACAAATTCGTACCAAGAGTCCTTAAAAAAAAAAACTGGCATCCTTTCAGTACACCATGTTGGAGGGAGGGGGGGGGGGGGGGAGTTACGGAGTAGCATCCACTGACTCACAGACATGGACATAAAGACATGCCTCATCATACGTATAAAGAATCCACCCTCCCTCCAAAATACACAGACGCCCATAAGGAGAGAGTCCCAGACAACTGATGTGTGTGTGTTTTTCCAGTTCACCCATTCACACAGATATGGGACAGGGAGAACCGTAGCACCCCTTTATGCACACATATTTGTAAGCAGAGAGTCCCATACAACTAATATTTTTTTTTTCCAATGCATTATGCTAGAGGGAGGGGTGCAGAGCTACGAGAATGGTATGGGATTTGCGTTACAAGATGTATGAGGAGAGACTTTCTGAACTAAACATGTATACTCTGGAGGAAAGGAGAAGCAGGGGTGATATGATACAGACGTTCAAATATTTGAAAGGTATTAATCCGCAAACGAACCTTTTCCGGCGATGGGAAGGTGGTAGAACGAGAGGCCATGAAATGAGATTGAAGGGGGGCAGACTCAAGAAAAATGTTAGGAAGTATTTTTTCACGGAGAGAGTAGTGGATGCTTGGAATGCTCTCCCGCGGGAGGTGGTGGAAATGAAAACGGTAACGGAATTCAAACATGCGTGGGATAAGCATAAAGGAATCCTGTGCAGAAGGAATGGATCCTCAGGAGCTTAGTCAAGGTTGGGAGGCGGGGATAGTGCTGGGCAGACTTATACGGTCTGTGCCAGAGCCGGTGGTGGGAAGCGGGACTGGTGGTTGGGAGGCAGGGATAGTGCTGGGCAGACTTATACGGTCTGTGCCAGAGCCGGTGGTGGGAGGCAGGGATAGTGCTGGGCAGACTTATATGGTCTGTGCCAGAGCCGGTGGTTGGGAGGCGAGGATAGTGCTGGGCAGACTTATACGGTCTGTGCCCTGAAGAACACAGGTACAAATCAAAGTAGGGTATACACAAAATTAGCACATATGAGTTATCTTGTTGGGCAGACTGGATGGACCGTGCAGGTCTTTTTCTGCCTCATCTACTATGTTACTATGAGGCATATTTTCAAAGCACTTTGGGAGGCTAAGTTCCATAGGTTTCTATGGAACTTTGGGAGGCTAAGTGCTTTGAAAATGAGCCTGTATGTCACTGAGCAGAGCTGGTCCAACCATTAGACAAGACTATGCAGTCACCTAGGGCAGCAGCTTGGGGAGGGGAGAAGTGGGGGGACAAACAGCAGTCAAAGCAAAGCGGCAGTCCTGATAGCCACACAGACTTAAAAGAACCATCAGCCAGTATGATAGATTTTTACAGGACTGCTGTGGTGTTCATGGTATTGAGGTGATCATGAATGCTGAATTTATCAAAATCTCAAGACGATGCCTGGGGGCCTTCAAGCTAATTGAAGGAGGTGCAAGGATGAAGATTTGCCTGGGGAGACTAATACCTGTTTTTCACATCAACCTGACATGGATTTGGAGATAAAGAATATCCCTCTCCCAAACACACATACATGTGCACCATGCTAGAGAGAGAAGATACAAAGTATCACTTGATGCAGATACAGGCTAATACTGCTCTACCAATACACATATACCATAGCCATACATTTAAAGAATACTTTCCCGAATACATGCATCAATCCATCCATAAATAAATAGAGTCCCATACAGGTGATGTTCTCAAAGTCTAGTATGGTAAGAGGAAGGGGGCACAAAGTGGCATCCACAGACAGCAAGACAGAGAACATTTCCCCTACTGACACACACACACACATAGCACAAAATAGAGTCCCACATATCAAAGGGGGGATGTAGTGTGCAGTAAGGGGGTTGGAAACAAAGGTGGCTAGTGTGTGGAAACTAGGTGCTGCAAACAGAGGGGGCTGTAGTGTGCAGGGGGCTGGAAACAAAGATGGATGAGGGTATGTGTGTGTGCATACCTTTGGGCCAGGGTTAGGGGGGCAGCAGTGGGGTTGACAGCATGGCGACAGTGGGGTTGGTGGCATGGGGCGGGCAGCAACCGGGGGGGGGGGGGGGGGGGGAGGGCAGTGATTTTTACTGCCTAGATCACTGTCAGTCCACCCCTGTTTGTTGGGCAGACTGGATGGACCATACAGGTCTTTTTCTGCCATCATCTACTATGTTACAGTAACATAACATACTAAATGATGGCAAATCCTGTAGAGTCCATCCAGTCTACCCGAGAAGATAAGCTCTTTACATAAAGTATGAGATGATACAACATATGTATACCTGATTTTGATTTGTCATGCCATTTTCAGGGCATAAACACGTGATTGCTGTTCTCTCATTGTATTGCCTTCAGCATACCCTGGCATGGGGTGAAGTTCATTCTTGTCATGGCATGTTCTTTTTGGATAGCAATGATGCAGACTGTGAAACAAGGGGGGTTCCTTGTCGAGGACTGATTACCTGTGCTACAGTTTGTTCTTTGGGAATATGGCTAGAGTGAGCAGATGAAACATGTTCTCAAGTTCTGAATTTTCAATGACAGCTAAGCGACTTGGTTACTGTGCATAGTTTAGTTATTTGTTTTTGATTTTTTTTTTTTTTTTTAGCTTCTATAGACATTAATTGAGAAGAGAACTATTGACTATTCTTTCTGTATTTTATTGGATTACCTGTTTTTGTTGTAACAGTTTTTTTCTCTCCCAATGGGAGTTGTTTTCTGTTGTTTCTTTTTTTGGGGCTCTGGGGCTCTATTTGGAACTAATGAAGCCATGACTGGAGGACCATCTGTGTAGGCCCTCCCCAGGCAGTTGAGGTTTCATTTTTATATGTTAGGTTCTCTTCCATTAATGCCTTGAGCAAAAAAGTTTTGTTATTTTGGTTTAGATTTTTTGCTCTCCAGAATTTATTTATTTATTTATTTATTTTGGTTAGGTGCAACATAAAAGACATTTGTGACAGAGATAATATGGTTTGAGGAGGACGGCACAAAGTGGTACCCACAATGGACACACACACCCTCTCCCTCCCCCTCACTCACCACCACACACGAAGATCTATAACAGAAAGTCCTACACAACTGCTGTTAGTAGAAAAGGACGAGGGAGATCTATGCATAGGGAATATTAGCTATAAAGCCAGGAATGGGACTTGGCATACCACCTTTCTGTGGGTTTTGGAACTACATTCAAAGCGGTTTACATAGTGTATACAGGCACTTAATGGGTACCTGGGGCAATGGAGGTTAAGTTACTTGCCCAGCCTCACAAGGAGCTGCAGTGGGAATCAAACCCAGTTCCCTAGGATCAAAGTCCACTGCACTAACCACTAGGCTACTCCTCCACTCAGGACTGGTTTCAAGAGGTTAAATATCCGAGAAGTATTTTGTTTAACTTTCACTTTCTCATATTTGTTTTATGAGCTGCTTCCTGTCTGTGTAAGAAGCAGATACACACACACACACAAAAACATAATGTGCTGAGTCGTGTTCTCTCCCTGTTCCCCATTTCTAATCCTCCTCTCTCCCACTGACTGTGTGTGGCTTTTGGCAAGTTACTTTGTCTATCTGTGCCTCTATTCTGATGCTTAATCAGTTTTACTTTAAAATCTGTTCTGAATAGGGAAACTGTAAGAGTGGCACTGAAAACGCCTTATATGGTTTGATTGTTGGCTCTGCTTACACAGTAGAATTAAGAAGACAGAATGTGTGATGATTCTATGAACAAATGGTTACAAGTTAATTATTCAAGTTCTGGAAGTCTAAGAGTTCTTTAATAAGTGGGATGCAGGCACTTCAGCAGTGGGGTTCAGCTGTTCTGACTTTTATTTATACAAAGAGTTTACAAGATGCTCCACAGGAACAATTGCTTACAGTGCTGGAATTTTCAGTGTAAACACAAAAGCCTAACATGCAAAAAGTTTAGAGTTTAATCCTAATTCCAGATCAAATTCTCATAACAAAGCCTAAGGGTTTGATTGTGTTTTCCTTCTCCTAGTCTTCACCAGGTTTACAGATTTTGCATATCCCCCTCAGGGCTTATGCTCACCAGATCTTCTGTGTTCTCAGTTACACCATACAAGAGTTTCTATTCATATTCACTGAGCATTTCAGCATTATGAGGGACAGGCATTTTCCTCTTTACTGGTTCTGCAGAGTGCTTCTTCGAAGTAGATGCAGGTGGTACATTGACTCCTTTCCAAGATTTACTGACAGAAGACTCTCTAGAACAGGTTTGTCCAGTCCTTGAGGGGTGCAAACAGGCCAGATATTTATTGGGATTATCATGAAAATACACGAGGGAAATCTGCATGCCCCCTACCTCCATCATATGCAAAAAAAAAAATCTACAATAAATGAACCAACCTTACAGCATACAATACACTGCAGAACATAAATGTATGCTTGTTATAACACAGACCACATATTTTAGGTAATGCAATCCAACTTGTACCTATCTGCAATCAAACATCATGACTATCATCCACAAGAATTTTCTCCACTCTTTCCATGTGAAATGACTTTTATTTTCCCCCATGATTCTTCCTCTCTCACATACAGAAACTACTTTTAAGCACATTATAACTCAACTCCCCCCCCCAACACATACACACACTGAATACCACCAATCCCCATCTTAAGGATCACATGCAGTTATTACATACATATTTCAATTTGCCCCTCCATTAATGCAAAGAAGAGACACCCACTTCTTCCAACTGGCAACCAAGGTCAATTTTGCCACATTCAAGCAGTGCCTTACTAATTTTGTTTGTGCTTACTTGAAACCTGGTATTTCCTAATTAAACAGAATAACCCCTGGGTCCCAAGGAATCAATAGCTGTGTAACCCATTTAATTCAAAATTGTATACGCTTCCAAAAAGCTCTGGCTTTTGGGCACCTTCACCATATATGCCCAGGTGTTCCTATAGCTCCACCTTGCTGCCAACAAGGCCTTCTAACTGGAGTTAAATACCAGCAATACATAATTTGACATTATTCTCTTGCACATTTGCTGCTACTGCAATTTTTGCCAGTGCAGACTCTATTGTTTTCTACTCTGCAGGCTCATCAGTAACACCCAGCTCCCTTATGCTGCAAATCTGATGGCTGCAAATGTTTATACCTATATAAGACTGCCACAAGGTGCCTAGTGAAGTGGAAGTCTTCACAAACCTCATAGTTGGCTGCAAGGTTTTGATGGGAGAGAATTTCTGTACTGAAAGACACAAAAAGTGGCACATCTCATCCATTAGAAACTGATTATGATTATGACCCTAAGAAAATTATGAAGCATGAAGAGGTTGTGATCAGCCGGTATATTCCTATTCCAACTGATAGAAACTCCATGTGAGAAAATACAAGAACAGCATTGATCATGGAGTAGCCTAATGGTTAGTACAGTGGGCTAAAAATCTGGAGAACTGGGTTCAATTCCCACTGCAGCTCCTTGTGACTGAGCAAGTCACTTAATCCTCTATTGCCTCAGGTACATGTAAGCCCACTAGGGACAGAGAAAAGTACCTGCATATAATAAATGTAACCACTTTGGTTATACAACATAAAGGTGGTATATCAAATCCACGATCCTGATCTAAAAATATACTCTCCCCCTCTAAATGGCTTTTCACTTTCTTCTCTTTAAAAGGTGCACTAATTGGAGGTAACATAGTAGATGACGGCTTGCTCCAGCCCGCCTGCAAGTTGCCTGCTGCTAACTTGTCAGCCATTGACTTACCTGCTCTCCAGTCCATCAATCCCTTCAATTCCAAGCTTCCAATCCAGCTATCTGCTCTATCTATCTGCTTCTCACCTATATCACTACACATACACCTGTTACACCACAATCACTACTTAAGGCCCCTGTCCACATCCTCTTCCTTGCCCTGTCCCTTCCTAATCTTTTTCCCCTCCCCTTACCGCTGTCTACCGCTGGAACTCATTGCCCATCCGTGTTCCCTCCCGTTCTGCTCGCTACGGCATCCCTCACCACCTCACCATCTCTCTTGGCCCCCTCATCCTTCCTTGCTCTTAACCTTCAACACCTCCTTCCTGCCATTAACCCATCACCATTCCTCCTCAGTGCACCCCGCCTTCGTCGCCCAACCTCCCCCACCCTCCTCCGCACTCTCTTGCTCCTCCTCCTGCTATCCGCGGGAGACATTAATCCTAATCCAGGCCCCCCCTAACCTGTCCTCCTCCTATCCATGCAAATGATTCCATGATGTCTCTAATCTCGTTTCTATTCCCCTCCTCCCCCCCTCTTCCCTCCCCTTCTCATGTGCCTTGTGGAATGCCCACTCGGTCTGCAACAAACTGCCTTTCACCCACGATCTCTTCATCTCTCGTTCCCATCAACTGCTCGCCCTAACTGAAACCTGGCTCTCCCCTGACGACTCTGCCTCAGTAGCGGCCCTTTGTCATGGAGGTTATCTCTTCTCCCACACTCCCCGCACAGCTGGCCGCGGTGGAGGCGTCGGGCTACTTCTCTCACCCTCCTGTAGTTTCCAACCCCTCCTCCTTCCGCAGTCTCACTGCTTCTCATCCTTTGAAGCTCACTCCATCTGGCTATTCTACCCATTACCACTCAGAGTGGCAGTCATTTACCGCCCCCCTAATAAACCCCTCTCTTCCTTCCTCACCGATTTTGATGCCTGGCTTTCCGTCTTTCTTGAACCCTCATCTCCGTCCCTCATTCTCGGAGATTTTAACATACACGTTGATGACCAGTCCGACCCTCACGCTTCTCAGTTCCTCACTCTAACATCCTCCTTCAACCTCCAGCTTTGCTCCACCACCCCTACTCACCGAGACGGCCATTGTCTTGACCTCGTCCTCTCCTCTTCCGGCTCTCCCTCCAATTTCCATGTTTCAACTCTTCCTCTCTCCGATCATCACCTAATCACCTTCACACTTCTTCACCCCCCCCCCCTCAGCCCCGTCCAACTTTAACCACTACCTCCAGGAATCTCCAGGCTATTGACCCTCCCACCCTATCCTTTAATATTTCTAATCTCCTCCCCTCCATCATGTCCTCCGAGTCTGTCGACAAGGCTGTCTCCGCTTACAATGCCACTCTCTCCTCTGCTCTGGACACCTCGCACCTCCCACCTCCCGTCCCACAAAGCGTACTAATCCCCAGCCCTGGCTGACCCCTTGCATCCGTCACCTTTGCTCCTGCGCCCGTTCTGCTGAACGCCTCTGGAGGAAATCTCGCACCCATTCAGACTTCCTTCACTACAAATTCATGCTATCCTCCTTCCACTCCTCCCTTTTCCTTGCCAAACAGGACTACTACACCCAGTTGACCAATTCTCTCAGCTCCAACCCCCGTCGTCTCTTCTCCACCCTTAACTCCCTCCTCAAAGTGCGCTCCGCTCCCACCCCACCCCACCCTCGCTCTCTCCTCAATCACTGGCTGATTACTTCCACGACAAGGTGCAAAAGATCAACCTTGAGTTCACTACCAAGCTATCTCTTGTTCACCCTGCAACCCTCTCCCTCACCCAACTAACCCAGGCCTTTTTCTCCTCCTTTCCTGTCATCATCAAGGAGGAAACCGCTCGCCTTCTTTCCTCCTCGAAATCCACCACCTGCCCTTCTGATCCCATCCCCACCAACTTACTTAACATCATCTCTCATACTGTCACCCCCTCCATCTGTCATATCCTCAACCTATCTCTCTCCACTGCAACTGTCCCTGACACCTTCAAGCACGCCGTAGTCACACCTCTCCTCAAAAAACCATCACTTGACCCTACCTGTCCCTCCAATTACTGCCCCATCTCCCTCCTACCCTTCCTCTCCAAAATACTTGAGCGTGCAGTTCACAGTCACTGCCTTGATTTTCTCTCCTCTCATACCATCCTCGATCCACTTCAATCCGGTTTTCGCCCTCTTCACTCGACAGAAACAGCACTCTCTAAAGTCTGTAATGACCTGTTCCTTGCCAAATCCAGAGGCCACTACTCCATCCTCATCCTCCTTGATCTATCTGCCGCTTTTGACACTGTGAATCATGACTTACTTCTTGCCACACTGTCCTCATTTGGGTTCCAGGGCTCTGTCCTCTCCTGGTTCTCCTCCTATCTCTCCCACCGCACCTTCAGAGTTCACTCTCATGGATCTTCCTCCACCCCTATCCCCCTATCTGTTGGTGTTCCCCAGGGATCTGTCCTTGGACCCCTTCTCTTCTCAATCTACACCTCTTCCCTGGGCGCCCTGATCTCATCTCATGGTTTCCAGTATCATCTCTATGCTGATGATACCCAGCTATATCTGTCCACACCAAACATCACCGCAGAGACCCAGGCAAAGGTATCAGCCTGCCTATCCGACATTGCTGCCTGGATGTCCAACCGCCACCTGAAACTGAACATGTCCAAGACCGAGCTCATCGTCTTTCCACCAAAACCCAGGTCTCCTCTTCCTCCACTTTCTATCTCAGTTGATAACACCCTCATCCTCCCCGTCTCATCTGCCCACAACCTCGGAGTCATCTTTGACTCCTCCCTCTCCTCTGCACATATCCAGCAGATTGCCAAGACCTGCCGCTTCTTCCTCTTTAACATCAGCAAAATTCGCCCTTTCCTTTCTGAACACACTACCCGAACTCTCATCCATGCTCTCATTACCTCTCGCCTTGACTACTGCAGCTTACTCCTCACCGGCCTCCCACTTAGCCATCTATCCCCCCTTCAATCTGTTCAGAACTCTGCGGCACGTCTCATATTCCGCCAAAACCGATATACTCATATCACCCCTCTCCTCAGGTCACTTCACTGGCTTCCAATCAGATACCGCATTCAATTCAAGCTTCTCCTTCTTACCTACAAATGCATTCAGTCTGCTGCCCCTCACTACCTCTCTACCCTCATCTCCCCTTATGTTCCCGCCCGTAACCTCCGTTCACAGGACAAATCCCTCCTCTCTGTACCCTTCTCCAACACCGCCAACTCCAGGCTCCGCTCATTCTGCCTCGCCTCACCCTATGCTTGGAACAACCTTCCTGAGCCCTTACGCCAAGCCCCCTCCCTGCCCATCTTCAAGTCTTTGCTTAAAACCCTCCTCTTCAATGCTGCATTCGGCACCTAACTCTTACTGTTCAGTAAATCCAGACTGCCCCAATTTGACCGCCCCTATCGGACTGTCCGTTCACTTGTCTCTTACATTGTAAGCTCCTTGAGCAGGGACCGTCATTCTATGTTAATTTGTACATCGCTGTGTAACCCTAGTAGCGCTTTAGAAATGTTAAGTAGTAGTAGAAAAAGACCTGCATGGTCCATCCAGTCTGCCCAACAAGATAAACTCATATGTGTACACCTTACCTTGATTTGTACCTGCCTTTTTCAGGGCACAGACCGTACAAGTCTGCCCAGCAGTATTTCCAGCCTCCCAACCACCAGTCCCGCCTCCCATCACTGGCTCTGGCACAGATCGTATAAGTCTGCCCTCCACTATCCTCGCCTCCCAACCACCAACCCCTCTTCCCCCACCTGCTCTGCCACCCAATTTCGGCTAAGCTTCTGAGGATCCATTCCTACTGCACAGGATTCCTTTATGCATATCCCACGCATGTTTGAATTCCGTTACCGTTTTCATCTCCACCACCTCCCGCGGGAGGGCATTCCAAGCATCTACCACCCTCTCTGTGAAAAAATACTTCCTGACATCTTTCCTGAGTCTGCCCCCCTTCAATCTCATTTCATGTCCTCTCGTTCTACCGCCTTCCCATCTCCGGAAAAGATTTGTTTGCGGATTAATACCTTTCAAGTATTTGAACGTCTGTATCATATCACCCCTGTTCATCCTTTCCTCCAGGGTATACATGTTCAGGTCAGCAAGTCTCTGCTCATACGTCTTGGAACGCAAATCCCATACCATTCTCGTAGCTTTTCTTTGCACCGCTTCCATTTTTTTAACATCTGCCAGCCCTGCTTGCTGCAGGGTAATTGAAGTGGAGAAAGAAAGGTGATTATTATTTTATTTTTTGTTGTTGTTATTGTTGCTAATTGAATGCACAGATGAACTTTCTGAATTAAACTGGCTGAACTGTTGATGAAAAAGAATAGTGTAGAGAACTGCTAACACGGCCTCCAAAGGGCCCCCTTTTTTGAATGGGGGGAGGAGGAATACAAGTACATAATTATTGCCACACTGGGACAGACCAAAAGTCTGTCAAGCCCAGCATCCTGTTTCCAACAGTGATCAATCCAGGTCACAAATACCTGGCAAGATCCCCCAAAAAGATCAACACATTTTATTCTCCTTATCCCAGTAGATTTTCCCCAAGACATTTTAATAATGGTCTATGGACTTTTCCTTTAGGAAGCCATCCAAACCTTTTTTAAACCCCGCTAAGCTAACCGCCTTTACCACATTCTCTGACAACGAATTCCAACGTTTAATTACACGTTGAGTGAAGAACAATTTTCACCAATTTGTTTTAAATTTACTACTTTGTAGCTTCATCTCATACTCCCTAGTCCTAGTATTTTTGGAAAAAGTAAACAGACAATTCACGTCTACCCGTTCCACTCCACTCATTATTTTATAGACCTCTATCTCCCCTCAGCCGTCTCTTCTCCAAGCTGAAGAGCCCTAGCCGCTTCAGCCTTTCCTCATAGGGAAGATGTCCCATCCCCTTTATCATTTTTGTCATTCTTCTCTGCACCTTTTCTAATTCCACTGTATCTTTTTTGAGATCTGGTGACCAGAATTGAACACAATATTGAAGTGCGGTTGCCCCACGGACTGATACAAAGGCATTATAACGTCCTTATTTTTGTTTTCCATTCCTTTCCTAATAATACCTAACTTTCTATTTGCTTTCCTAGCTGCCGCAGCACACTGAACAAAGGGTTTCAACATATCATCAACAACGACACGTAGATCCCTTTCTTGGTCTGTGACTCCTAACGTGGAATCTTGCATGACGTAGCTATAATTCGGGTTCCTCTTTCCCACATGCATCACTTTGCACTTGCTCACATTAAACGTCATCTGCCATTTAGACGCCCAGTTTACCAGTCTCGTAAGGTCCTCTTGTAATTTTTCACAATCCTCTCGCAATTTTTCACAATCCTCTCGCAATTTAACAACTTTGAATAACTTTGTGTCGTCGGTAAATTTAATTACCTCACCAGTTACTCCCAACTCTAGATCATTTATAAATATGTTAAAAAGCAGCAGTCCCAGCACAGACCCCTGGGGAACCTCACTATCTACCCTTCTTCATTGACCATACTTATGCGCCCAGGGTGTCTGATAATCCTGCATCAGATCACTAACTGATTTTGCCTCAGAGCTTTCTATTATCTGGGCTCATTTTGCCAGTTCCAAGGATTCCCATTGTCTAAATATAGGAGATGAAGCCAAACCCAAACAGAATTATGCCTGATGGGCAAATGTTGAGACAGTACAGCGCTGCGTAACCCTAGTAGCGCTCTAGAAATGTTAAGTAGTAGTAGTAGTAGTACAGCTGAAAATCTGACTGAGTGCTCAAACCATCCCACATTATGAAAAAGTATAGAGGACAAGTATCATCCCTTACAGCTTGACAACACTGCGGAAGCTCCATAAGGTAACTTGGGGAATTAGGCCTGCCAGGGTTTGCTGAAGAACAAGCCAGAATTTATGTGGATGATTTTAAAACTACTCAACTGCATTTCTGGCCTGTGCTCCCTTGTAATACTTCCCCATATGGGGTACTCCCAGACTCCCTTTTTTTCCAGTCCCTTAATAAAAGTTTTTCTCAAATGTGAGATATTTATCTCCCGAAATCTCAACTGACTTTCCTGAAGGGCTGACAGGTATTGCTTCAGTATAGCTATTGGGAGTACCTGGAATAAATAAAGAAACCTAGGCAGGAGATTTATTTTGACAGTGGTGATTCTTTCAAACCAAGTAAGTTTTAGCTCGTTCCATTTCAAAAGATCTTTCTTCACTGCCACCAGCAACTTCAGATGATTGACTTCAAAGAGTTTTCTACATTTCACTGTAATCCAAATCCCAAGATATTTTAAGCTATGTTGTACTGACTGAAATGGAAAGGATATTTTCAACCATTGCAAGGTGTGGCCCTCCAAAGTAAGATCAAACACCTCCATCTTACCCATACTGAGTTTAAACCCAGAAACTCTAGAAAAGGCCTCAATCTTCTTTATTAATTTGGGACTGTGGTAGCGAGTGAGGATAAAGCTAGTAGAACATCCACAAACAAGCTGATTTTGAAATACCTCTCCTCACCATAATTCCTTTTAACATCTGGATTGCTTCTTATAGTAGCCACAAATGGTTCAGTGGTGAGAGCAATCAAAAGAGGGGATAATGGGCACCTTTGTCAAGTGCCTCTAGTTAGTTGAAAGTTCATTATAGCATTTCCCCCCATTAACTATCCCTCGTTATTTGAGGCTTTTCATGTATGTAGTTCCTGCAAAAATGCCCCTGAATGAGCAAGGATAAGTGTAAAAGCTTTCCTGTTTTGTCTTTAATATCTCCCACCATACAGTCAGCTTGCGCTTTTCATAATTTACTCATTAGCATTCAATGGGCTTTACCTATATGCTCATAGTTTCTCTGTTTTTCCTTATCCAATTTAAACTCTAGGTCATCTTGATTCAAACTTTCCAGAGCGAGACACACTTTTTGCAGATCACTCCAGACCCTCCAATCTCCAGTAACTTTATACCTCAACTACAGCTCAGCCAATTGTGTCAAATACTTAACCTGTGTCTCCTCTTTCTTTTGTTGTGAGGTAATTTTCATGAAATAGCCCCTAGTCAATACCTTTAAGGCATGCCAAAAAAAACCGAAGGGCCCAAGTGGAAATTGTGATGTAAATACTCCAGGGACCACTTCCTCTTGAATATCATCTAGTTGTACCTAAGAAGGGGCATGGTCTGAAAAATTACATATCTCCAATAGCTGCCAGACCCACTATTCCCCTTCAGAGTTCTGTCTATAAAAATAAATAGATATGAGACTATGTTGCATGTGTTGGTGAATAAAGTGTATAATCTCTCTGGGCAGCATGACAATCACTCCAACTGTCAATTAATCCTAAGTCAGACATCATGGTCTGCATGTCCTCCTGACCCTACCAGTCCTTGGAGTCCACAGGTGCATCCAGATGTGTCAAGATCTCCTAGTATTATGGGGCTCTTCACAAAAGCTGCTAATGCTATTTTTATGACACTGAAATCAGCTTGATTAGTGTTTGGCATTCTCCAATGTCAGCTTTGTTTTGATCTATCAAAACCTGAGCAAAAGTGTACCACCCCAAGAGATCCCTCGTGTCCCTTTGTATTTAAACCAACAAATCCCTATGAAAAAGAAGAGCCACCCCCTTCATTTTTCCGCCTCAAAGCATATACCAAAGCAATACCTCATGACTTTTCCTTAAGTGTGTCTCCTGAATATATATTATCTGGGCCTTCCACGTCTCCAACTCTTTACCCAATAGGTGGTGATTTATGGGTGAGTTTAACTCCTTAACATTCAAAGTCAGTATTTTTAAATCCCCCATTAGTCAAGTAATTGACCCTAAGTTCAGTTGTTCAGCAGCATGGTCCTTCTTTCTACAATGAACAACATCTGTAAAAACAAAAACCCAACTTAAAGGAATCAGTGGTAGAGTATAAGACCCTTTTCTGTTCTCATCAGAAACCGTCCTTCCCTCCAATTGTTCCTCTCCCATTTCCCCAGAGCACTAAACTGCTCTGGCAGGGATTCAAAGGAGGCATGAGACCCATTCTCCCAACAGTCTTCCTTTCCCTCTCCCAACTCATATATAAACCTATCTCTCCCCCACTCTATGTCCCATTTAACCAGACTCGGATACTAGTTTATGAAGAGTCAGTCATAGTGTGCTGGAGCCACTCCTGAATTGTCCCAAGTCCATGCTCCACTTACAGTTAAAATTGCATACCCAAGCACTGTTTGCACATAATGAAGTATTCATATAACAATATGAGGGGGGGGGGTCACTTTTGTCCAATTTGTGTGTCACTGTAGCTCAGCACTGGTAAGCAGACCAGGAGATATGATCAGGGCAACTCTCACACCTCTTACTGGCTCTGAGTTAAGCCTCTTGCCCTTATTCTGTATTCTCTCCATTGCCCTGGTTTATGTCACTTCACAGGATGTTCAGGCACTGGTGATTGTGCTGACAACACTATTCCCGCTTCACGCAACTGTATCCAGCCCTCCGTTGGCGTTTTTACTCTGCAGCCAATGGAAAGCATAGTACCAGTGGGATGGCCCAGCAGAACTGGATTTGTACACATATCAGAATGTCCACTTATTTAAAGTAAAGAGACAGATCTGGAAGATTTTCACTTACTGATCCTGATATTTCACAGTCCCCCCCCCCCCCCCCCCCACCCCTCTGCTGTGGCTTTCTGCAGAATTCTTTCCTTATCAACAAACTAAGTAACTTTCACTGTGATGCCCCAGGGCTAGTTATCGAATGGCATCTTTATCTTCTCCCGACAATTGATTACACATCGTCTGCACCATAAGGGCATGTTCTCCTGGCCACTGCACTCCGGAATGCTCCAGAACAAAAAAAGGTTTTTGCATCTTCCTCTATTTTCAATATTGTCCAATTTATATAATGAGCCCTCATATGGGGTTGCCAAAGTGTTGCATTTAATTTGTGCCTCTAACAGGGCCTCATTCTGTTCCACCATGTGGCTATCCAACTCCTCCACCCAAGCGTTCATATCTCTCAAGTCTTTGTGCAGAGTGTCTATTTTGGAAGTAATTTCTTCTCTCATCTCCTTAAAATTGTTCCACAGCTCTCCAAAGCAATTCTTCAGTTCATTAGTGAGATTGTGCAAACCACTCCACCAGTTGCCCCCCCCCCCCCCCATCTCAAAGCTTTCCTGGGAACCAGGATTCTGCTTGCATGCAGGAGAAGTAGGTAATGAAATTGCCATGCTGCTGGGCCACTGGAATTGATGGAGTGCTGCTTTTACCATGCTAATTTTATCTTTCTGTGCCATCATGCCATCTGCAGTCCTGCTTAATGATCAAATATGCTGCTAAAATCCCCCAGTGGGGAGGGGCTGGAGCTCAGCACTAAGATGCCATCCAGAAGGCTGATGTCACTTGCTCCTATATGCACATCTCTTTTATGCATATTCCTTATGGATATCATAAAAATCTAGCCTGTTTGTAGTTCTTGGATGAGCGTGCTCCAGACAGCGCCGCTGAGAGGGGGGGCAGGGGGGACAAAATTCCCCTGGCCCGGGACTCCAAGGAGGACCCGGCACCGGGGTCTCTCGCTCTCTCCTGCTCCCAGGCCAGCGCCGCAGTCCCCAGTCTCCACCTACCTTCCCTCAGCCTCTTTCTGTCTGCCATTTGACCCCCTTCATTTAAAAAATAAAATCTTGAACAGCGCCTTCTGTGTGAAAGCGGCAGATAGCCTTGGGCAGGCCTTCCCTCACTGTGTCCCGCCCTTCTCTGATGTAACTTTGTATTTCCACGAGAGCGGGACACAGTGAGGGAAGGCCTGCCCGAGGCGATCTGCTTTCACACAGAAGGTTCTGCGCTGCCGATTTCGAGATTTTTTTTTTTTTAATGAAGGGGTCAAATGGCAGACAGAAGATAGGTGGAGACTGGGGACTGCGGCCTAGGAGAAGGAGGCGACAGCAGTAGCGACTGGGGGGAGGCGGAGCGGCAGCGATTCTTGGGACGTCGGCCTTGACTCAGGCCCAGCTCAGTCTCTCGGCGGCCCTGGCTCCAGAGTGTGCACACAAAAACCTTCTAGGCGCAAAACATAGGCAGTATTGGTATATGGATGTTAGGTTCCCTAGGTAGATGTTCAGATTTGTACAAACTATTCCCTACCTCCTCCTCACACCTGAACTTTACTAGCAATAACTCCAGCACAGTGCTCCTTCCTCTGACAAAGGTGTCTCCAGCACAACAGCTCCTTTTTTTCTCCTCCTACTCTTTTCCTGGTGACCCCCATCACTGTCTCTCTCAACCTGCCTAGAGCTCTTTTTTTTCTTCTCCCCTATCCCCCCCCCCCCAGTGGCTCTAGCACAGAACTCACTAATTTGTTGGTGATGCCTATGGCCAGAATTCCTCTTCTCTGCCTCTTCCTTGTCATCAAGCAGATGAATCCATTACGAATGGGTTGTGTCCACCTACCAGCAGGGGGAGCTAGAGAGCCCTGAAAAACCTACCATCAGGGGGAGCTAGAGAGCACTGAAAAACCATAGTGCCTCTTGGCCAGCTAGCTCCATCTGCCTCTCAGTATTCTCTATCTCCCCAGCAGGGTTGGACGCAGCTTATTCAGCTCAGGGGCGTATCTGAACTGCGGCGGTAGGGGGGGCCAGGGCCAGAGAGGGGGGGCACATTATAGCCCCCCCCCCCCCCCCGCCGCCGCCGCCGCCATTGCCGATCCCCCTCCCCCCAGCCGCTGCCATTGCTAACCCTCCCCCTCCGTTGCTCGCCTACCTTCGCTGGCGGGGGACCCCAACCCCCGCCAGCCGAGGTCCGCGTCCTCCTGCCGCTGCCGGCTGCCTTTGGTCCTTTCATTCTTCCATTGAAGCTGGCGCCGACGAAAAAGTTTCTTTTGAATCTGACGTCGCTGCACGTTGCACGTTGTACGTGCAGGACGTCAGACTCAGAAACAATTTCTGAGTCTGACGTCCTGCACGTACAACGTGCAGCGACGTCAGACTCAAAAGAAACTTTCGTCGGCGCCAGCTTCAATGGAAGAATTAAAGGACCAAAGGCAGCCGGCAGCGGCAGGAGGACGCGGACCTCGGCTGGCGGGGGTTGGGGTCCCCCGCCAGCGAAGGTAGGCGAGCAACGGAGGGGGAGGGTTGGCAGCGGTAGGGGGGTCCAGGGCGAAATCTGCGGGGGCCCAGGCCCCTGAGGCCCCACGCAGATACGCCCCTGATTCAGCTCCTTCAAAAATCTGCCTGGGGTGGCTCCTGGGCTTCTGCCAGTTGTAGCAGGGGTGTTGTGGCTATTGCAGCTTCACTTTAAAGGCACATAGGTTAGCCCTTTCCCTGCCTTACCCTTCCCCCTATGTGGATGCAGGCATATAGGTTTGCCCTGTCCCTGCCTTTCCCACACTCTTCTATGTGGATGCAGGCACATCGGTATGTCCTTTCCCTGCCTTTCTCACTCTCCTGGACCTCTGGAGTGCCTCCTCACAGCGTTAAAAAAAAACACGAAGCTCTGCGATTCTGAGGCTTCCTTCTGTCTGTGCAGCGTGACCGGAGCTCTGTGACTCAGTCTGGTGAGGTAAGAGAGTCTTGTAGCTCCTCCGGGGGAGGGCCCGCGATCGGGACGTTTTGGCCTGAATCCGCCGTTTTCGGCGATGGCTGCGGAGGTTGTTAAGTGCTGTTCACTCTGCAGCTCCTCAGTACCTCTCCACTCTCATCTCTCCCTACATTCCTCCCTGGGAACTCCATTCACTGGGTAAATCTCTCTTTTCCTTGTCATCAAGCAGATGCAGCCATTACAGATGGGTTGTGTCCATCAACCAGCCGAGGGAGATAGAGAGCACACTTTTTTCAGTGCCTCATACCAGCTTGCTCCACTGCCTCTCTCCAGTATTCTCTATCTCCCCTAGCAGAGTGGCTGCAGCTTCTTCGAGCTCCATCTAAAATCTGCCTGGAGGTTGCTCCTGTGCTTTTGCCAGTTGTTAGCAGGGGTGTTGGAGGCTATAGCAGCTTCACTTTAAAGGCACATAGGTTCGCCCTTTCCCTGCCTTACCCATACCTCCATGGATGTGGACACATTGCTTAGCTTTCCCTGTCTTCCCCACCAACAGTGGATGCAGGCACATAGGTTCGCCCTTTCCCTGCCTTTCCTACTCACCTGAGCCTCCGGAGTTCTATTTACCTCTGCTTTCCTCACAGCGTTTAAAAAAAAAAAAAAAAAAGTTGCGTCGCGCTTTGGCGCTTAGACGCTGGAACAGAGGTTTTTCCTTGCCTTTTTCTGTGGGACCGGAGCTGTGATACTAGGTCCAGTGAGGTAAGAGTGTTTTCTGACTCCTCCGGGGTGGGCCCGCAATCGGGGCGATTTTGGCGCGAACCGCCATTTTGAATTTTACCGCCGTTTTTGGCGATGGCTGCGGAGACAGTAAAGCACTGTTCAAAGTGTGGCAAGCGCAGATCAGCAGCGGGGCTCTATAAATCGTGCTGTACAGACGTTAGAGCTGGCCCGAGCATGGCGAGCGACGATTCTTTGCGCTCTGAGCTGGCAGCGGGCGCCATTTTGAATTTACCACATGGCGCGACCTCCGCTGAGACGGAGAGTCCTGAGCCCGGGGGGAGGCCTCGGAGTGAGGCTGATATGGGAGCTACTAGCCCCGGCAGAGATCCGGGTGCCCAGGGTGAGTTTTTCTCCCCTGATTTTGTCTTATTAATGCATAAAGCATACATGCTTAAAAGAGCTCTCCCACAAAGCCTGGCACAGGCCTCTTCTAATGCCCCCCCCCCCCCCCCCCCCCCCGGTGGATTCTAGCCTGGGTATGCCCTCTGAGGCGTTATTCCCTGATAATTGGCAGAATATGAAGCGCAGAAGGGCTCATTCAATGATGGTGCGCCGGCCCTCTCCTCGAGTCCTGTCATCGGAGGACATCTTTCCCTCTTTGCCGAGGAGTGGGCCAACATTTCCTCAGATCAGTGGGTCTTGGACCTGATCAGAGACGGTTACAGAATAGAATTCGACGCCCCTGTAAGAGACGTGTTTGTGGAGTCCTGATGCGGTTCTGCCACCAAACGGGCGGCGGTAGAGGAGACTTTACAAGGTCTGATTCAGATAGGGGCCGTGTCCCCGGTACCTCCCGCCGAACACAGCTGTGGCCGCTACTCCATCTACTTTGTGGTGCCGCGAAAAGGAGGGTCTTTTCGCCCTATTCTGGACTTAAAAGAATTAAACAAGTCCCTGAGAGTGCGGCATTTTCACATGGAAACCCTGCGCTCCGTCATTGCGGCGGTACAGCCAGGAGAGTTTCTCACGTCTCTGGACCTGAAAGAAGCTTACTTGCACATTCCAATTTGGCCCCCGCACCAGAAGTTTCTGAGGTTTGCGGTGATGGGAAAGCATTTCCAGTTCCGGGCCTTGCCTTTTGGCCTCGCCACAGCTCCCCGCACCTTTTCGAAGGTTATGGTGGTAGTAGCTGCCTTTCTAAGGCGAGAGGGTATTCGGGTTCACCCATACCTGGACGACTGGCTCATTCGAGCAAACTCTGCTGCAGAGAGTCAGCATGTAACAGCCAGAGTGGTCTCAGTACTTCAATCTCTGGGCTGGGTCGTCAATTTGGCCAAAAGTCACCTGACCCCCTTGCAGTCTCTAGAATATTTGGGGGCCAGGTTCGACACAGCCTCGGGGTTTGTCTTTATACCCGAGCAAAGGCGGTGCAAGCTTCAGAACCAGGTCCGTCTGCTCCTGAGGATGCCCCGCCCGCGAGCTTGGGACATTGTCCAGCTGCTTGGATCGATGACGGCCACCATGGAACTGGTGCCCTGGGCGAGAGCGCACCTGAGACCTCTACAGTATGCTCTACTCCAAAGATGGTCTCCAGTATCTCAGGATTACCAATGCAGACTCTCTTGGCTCCCTGCGGCCCGACTCAGCATGGAGTGGTGGCTCTCAGACAGCATGCTGCAGCGAGGAATGCTGCTGGCGCTCCCCGATTGGTACCTACTGGTGACAGATGCCAGTCTGAAAGGCTGGGGCACACATTGCAAGGGGAAGCATGCCCAGGGTCTATGGACACCCGAGGAGTTGGAGTGATCCATCAACCGCCTAGAGTTGAAAGCGGTGTTTCAGGCGCTTCTGGCCTTTCAAGTGACCCTGGAAGGATTGGCTGTCAGAG